>NC_056735.1:1298729032-1298984032 GCF_019279795.1 Protopterus annectens
TAACCTACGCAGAACAGATCTACACTTCTTAGACATCTACAAACCCAATAAAAATATTGGAAACTTTTATACAGCCACTCTGTCACCAATGCCTGGAACAAACTTTACCTTTCTCTAAGAACAAACAGCAACTTCCTTAACTTCAAAAAACTTCTAAAAGACTTATTTACTCCCACCTAAACAACTCCCTCTTCTCTTCCCATTTCCCTCTCAGCTCTCACACTTTATTACCACAACTACTCATTTAAGGTCTTTATGATATTCTATCAGCCTTGAATTTCTCTCTGGTGGTAATTGTTAGATAGAATCTAACTTTTTATATTATATTTTATATACTTAATATGTACCATGGCTGTTTAAACCCTCACTATTACTCTTGTATTCTAACATGTTCATTTATAAGTTGTATTCTGTTTCTCTTGTGTAGAAACACTTCTATGTTAATATTGTATGATCTTTTGATTTGTATTTGCTTATCTGTGGAGGTTTTCTCCTTGGGTTTC
The DNA here is from genome assembly GCF_019279795.1 of Protopterus annectens. Classification (NCBI taxonomy): domain Eukaryota; kingdom Metazoa; phylum Chordata; order Ceratodontiformes; family Protopteridae; genus Protopterus; species Protopterus annectens. Next base: position 1,298,729,536 of record NC_056735.1, read on the forward strand.
CACTAAGAAAGGGCTCTGCTGCCCAGTCGGACAAACCTGGTTAACAAATGTCAAATAAATAAAACTTGTGAACCATCACTGTCTGTCACAGAGTAGCCTTCTCTTCTCACAACCCATTTATCTGAACAGTTGCCAAGTCCATAAAGGCATCCACATACATACAGCCACCCCTCCCCCCAAAAAACAATTTTTGTTCCCACTTACCATAAACCTCACTCTACTGCTATCAAACTCAGTATTGCACCTATATTAACCACTCTTCTCAACTTAGGTAATATTCACTCCAAGCCTAGTCCAGTTCCCTTCCTTTTCTTACTAAAAAGGATAAACGCAGCTTAACTAAATGTTTATTTATTCATTTATTGACCGGGAAAATCCAACTGGGACAGGAGCCCATTTTCAGGGGAGGCCCGGAGAGAAAAGCTCCACAAACACATTATGATTGCATAATACATAATTGTACAGGAATTTACAGAAATTATAGTACAATACAGTACACTATAACAAAATGAGAAACAGACTAATACATTGTGGGAAGTTACAATATTAGACAGAAAAATGTACAAGATATATATATTACCCCCCTGCTCATGCTGTTAAAGTGTTTTTTCTTTTTTTCTTTTTTTTTTTATTTGATGTTCGAACATCCAAATGTCGAACATTTGGTCTCGACCATGTAATGTTTGACATTTTGGATGTTCGAACATTTAACATAGACCCGATCAAAAAGAGTTTCCTACTGGTTTTGATGGGTAAACATTGGGGTAAAGTAGAGGAAGGCTCAAGGAGAGTAGGATGTTTATCTACTTGGATAGATGCAGGGGCAGATTTTAGTATTTAACAGGTAGTTCTTTAGAGTGAGTTTAAATTTTTTGAAGTAGCTAATGGTGTTTATGCTGGTTGGAAGTAAGTTCCACAGTTTAGCAACAGTGTATGAGTAAAAGCAGTGTCCGTCTCTTTTGTTTGGTACATGAACAGTTATGAGTTGTTTATTTTCAGAGCGAAGGGTTCTGGTGGGGTAATAGGGTATTAAAATGTTCTTAAGGGCAGGGCAGTTGTTTGGATTGCAGACAATTTTATGTGCTATGAGCAGTTGAATGAGGCTAAAGTGATATGGAAATTCCAGCCAGTTTAATTATTTTAAGGCTTGGCAATGATGTGAGCGGTATGAGCTACATGTGGCAAATTTGGTGATTTTATGGTAGCAGGACTGGAGCTTATTTTTTAGAGATGAGTGCTGGTTAGTAAAAATGGTGGCACCGTGTAATAGGGAGGTGACCAAGTAAGTGTTGGTGAGAGTTTTTTGTTGGTGCTGTCCATGAAATATTTATGTCTGTATAGGGCTCCTAATTTGGAGTGTTTTTTTAATGGCATTACCAATATGGTATTCAAATGTAAGTTTATTGTCAGTGATAATACCTAATAGTTTAGCATGGGATACAATTTCAATTTCTGTGTTGCTTTGGGAGAAAATATGAAAGTGAGAGTCAGGTGAGAAGGGTTTTGCTGCGAAGAGTAGAAGCTTTGTTTTTTTGGCATTAAGGAGTAGTTGTGATTTGGTTAACCAGGCTTCAATTTCGGTGACGGTATCTTGGGTTATTTGCTGGAGGTGTTGTAGGTTATTTGAGGAGGAGATGATGGTCATATCATCTGCATATTGGATAATAGAGCTAAAAGGAGAAGCAGAGTGAAGGTTGTTGGTAAGTATGTTAAAGAGTAAAGGTCCAAGTATGGAACCTTGTGGTACTCTGGTTGGTTTGGTATTTTGCCATTTTACGCATTGTTGCCTGTTAATGAGGTAGCTATTAAACCATTGGTGGGTGGGTGGGGTGCAGCCAATATTAGGCATTGTTGGAGTTTTTTGTGTGATACTGTTTCAAAAGCCTTTGACAGGTCTAGCAGTAGTACAGAAGTAATATTACCTGAGTCGATGGATCTCTATACAGTATCCATGAAGGAGATAAGTGCAGTGCTTGTACTCTGTGAGGAGCAAAAGCCATCTTGGGTGGGGGTAAGTAACTTGTTGTGTGTGAGATGTTGAAGTAATTGTTTATGGATGCACTTTTCGAGGAGTTTGGATAGTGGGGAGAGGATAGAGATTGGGTGATAGTTAGAGGGTTCATTGGAGTTACCTCCTTTGTGAAGTGGGGTAATGATGAATTTATTCCAGAGGTTGGGGGCATAGGATTCTGTAGTAGACTGGTTTATCAGAATGCTAGCGGGGTATACTATGGCTTCGGTAGTGAGTTTTAAGTATTCTGGTGGGAGGTCATCAGAGGAGAGAGAGCATGGGGAAAAGGAATTTGATAAGATGAGGGTAGAGGGAGAGGAGTCTGTTATTAATTTGTTTATGCTATTTGTAAAATGTGAGTTAAGCATAGTAGCTATTTGTGGGGGGGGGGGTTCTGGGCATGGTGATGGGTTTTGTTTGGTGCCAGGGGTAAGGAGATTAGTGATGCTTTTCCAGAATTGTTTTGGGTTGTTTCTATGGTTACTCATTTAGTTAGAGAAATAGTTTCTCTTGTTAGTACATACTAGCTTTTTAGCTTTGTTTTGTAACTGTTTGTATCTAAGTAGGTTGCACTCATTTTTGTTTTTATGCCATTCTTTCCAGGCCTTGTCCCTATTTTGTAGGAGTTGTTTAGTGGCCTATGTTAGAAAGGGAGTGTGGTTTGATTTTACTCTTTTAGCATGAGGAGAGGCTAGGTTGTTGAGTGTGTCTAGGAATATCTTATTAAAATAATATAAGGCATCATTCAATGGAAGAGTTTTTAGTGGACGCCAATCTGAGACTTTCAGAATGTTGATAAACTCTTGTTGATCAAAATGTTTTAGTTCTCTGGTGGCTTTATAGTTATGAGATTTGGATATATATGAAGTGGATCTATAAGTGAAAACAGGTAAGTGGTCCCTCAATATATTGGGTAGGGTCTTTGGATTTGAGTATTTAAGTGGATCTGAAACTAAGATGCAGTCGAGGGTGGCTCCTGGTGTATTGTTGAGCATTCTGCTAGGGTTGGTGACAAACTGGGTGAACCTGTAGAGGTTTATGCTGTTTGCTGGGGAGTCAGTTATTAAATCTTGACAATCGATGTTTACATTTCCCGTAATAATAGTTTTGTTGCAGATATTTTTTGACATCCAGGTGAGGATGTCCTCAAGGGTTTGCATATTTCACCCTGGTGGGATATACAGACTGACTATGCATAGGTGTTTAGATATGTTAATTTGTGGGGTTCCTATTAGGATTTCAGCATTCGAAAATGATTGGAGTGTCTTCTGCAAGGGTACTATTCATAGGTTAATAGGTTCATAGTTAGGTACTAGGCTATCGGTCCAAGGGCCTTAGTAAGCCTAGCCAACAAGGTTCCCTGGCTTATGCCACCCAATAAAGTTATTTTCCTGTGCCCCTGTCGAGCAGAGCCACTGAAGTGATCCCTGGGGTGTATTTCCTATTTCCCATCCACTTATCAAGATTTTTCTTGAACAGTGCTAATGAGGAACTTTGCTTGACATAGATGGGTAGCTTGTTCCAGAGTATAGGAAGTCTCTGGGACAGGAATCTATACCTTCAGCATGTCCTGTTTATTGTGGTGACAAGGTTTAGGTCCTTAGAGCATGTAGATTGGATGGACTGGGATTTCTTTAGGTGTAGCATGTCCAACATCTCTGGGCTTGACATAGCTTTATATGTTAGGCAGAGATCACCTCAGAGTAGGCAATATGCTACGGAGTAAAGCTGGAGTTTTTTGAGACGATCAATGTAGGGCATCTCTTTGAGGCCAGTAATCCTCTTTGTGAGGTACTTCTGTGGCCTTTCCAGCTACTGCAGATGTCTTGTGAGATACATTCCAAACAGGGCGTTGTACTTTATAATGGGTCTAATGAGTGTCGAGTAGAGTGGAACAATGACCTCTTTTTTCCTAGATGAGAACCCTTTTGTGATGAAGTGTGCCACATAGAAGGATTTCCTGACTACTGTGGTAATGTGATTATCAAAGGAGAGATTACTGTCCACCTGACCACCTGTCAGGGGTGTTTTGAGTTAGCCAATCATGGAAGTTTGTAATTTTGTTACAGACACTACAAATGTTTAAAGCTGCTAAGGGTAGATCTTTAGAAAATGCAGTTTGGTTGAGAGTAATTTTGCTTGAGGGTCCTGGGTTGTGGTGGATCTCACCACATAGGGATATTCTGTTTTGGTTGATAAGGGAGTGTTTTGGAAGAATGTTTTTTTTTTTTTGTTATAGGTTGCTAGATAATGGTAGATGTTTTTATTTATAGTGGTATAGGGCAATATTTTTAGTTCTGATAAATGAAAAAAATGGTATTCGAGTAGGCTGGGTGATATATTATGGAAGCTGTTTAATGGTTTGCCACTGCCCTTGCTTGTGTATTTTTACAGGTAGGTGCTAAATCCTGCCAGCTTCCAGCAATGGGGGTTTGCATGGGAAGTAGAAGTCAGATGACCAGAAGTGATGTCATCCTACAAAAGTAATATTTTAGATATTATTTTGAGAAGTCTCTTAGTGAGATTAAGCATTCTGTATTCTGTCTTGGGCCTGATGACAAGAAGGACCATTCACCACATCATCTGCCTTGCTCTATTAAGTATATAGGGAATAATAATTCTCTTAGATTCAGTCAGAAATATAGTGAAGCTTAATTTAGATATTGTTTTTCTTTATTTGTCTGAGCCTGTCCTTCAATGATATTTTAAATATTTCCTGTGATTTGAACTCTGATGTCACTGTGAATATACAGTGGATATAAAAGTGTACACACCCCTGTTAAAATGCCAGTTTTTTGTGATATAAAAAATGAGATCACAATAAATAATTTCAAAATGTTTGCCACCTTTAATGTGACCTATAACCTGTACAATTCAATTGAGAAACAAACAAACCTGTTAGGGGAAAAATATAAAAAATGTACAATAAGCTGGTTGCATAAGTGTGCACACTCTTAAACCAATGCTTTGCTGAAGCACCTTTTGCTCTCGTATTCTCCATATGTCTGGCCTATGGGGTAGGCTTGCAAAATGGAAGCCTTTTCTTACACAGAAAAACCTCCAGGCCCAGCTAAAATTTGCAAAGCAATACATCATGTCTCCCAAAAGCATGTGGGAAAATGTGTTGTTGTCCGATGAGACCAGGGATGAACTTTTTGGCCACAATTCCAAAAGGTACGTTTGGTGCAAAAACAACACTTTGCATCACCAAAAGAACACCATCCCCATGGTGAAGCATGGTGGTAGCAGTATCATGCTTTGGGGTTGCTTTTCTTCAGCTGGAACTGGGGCTTTAGTCGAGGTGGAGGGAATTATGAACAGTTACAAATACCAGTCACTTTTGGCCCCAAACCTTCAGGGATCTGCTAGAAAGCTGTAGGTGAAGAGGAATTTCACATTTCAACATGACAATGACCCCAAGCATACACTCAGATCAACAAAAGAATGGCTTCACCAGAAGAAAATTAAAGTTTTGGAATGGCCCAGCCAAAGCTGAGACCTGAATCCAATAGAAAATCTGTGGGGTGCCTTCACAATCTGACAGATTTGGAGCGCTTTTGCAAGGAAGAGTGGGCAAATATTGCCAAGTCAAGATGCGCCATGCTGATAGACTCCTACCCAAGAAGACTGAATGCTGTAATTAAATCAAAAAGTGCTTCAACAAAGTATTAGTTTAAGGGTGTTGTAACCTCTGTCTGTTCAGTGCCACTTGCCTACCTTCTTCGACAGTAATGCCTTATTGCCACAGGCCTTCTCTCATGCCACCCATCCATCTCTTTGCTGGATGTCCTCATTTCATCTTCCCTCTTCCTTTCTTTACCAAATCTTCTTCACCAAATCTACCAAATAACCATAACTTGTTCTCTTTGACCTTTTCAACAACTGAAGCTATTTTGCCTTCTGCTCTGATGTTATTTATTCATACAGTATGTCCCTCAGAGTGCACCCTTCCCCCCACCTCAGACACTTGATCTCCATCACCTCTAGCTTCCTTAACTGCTCTGTCCTCCGTGCCCACATTTCTGTATCATACAGTAGTACTGGTCACACCACTTTTTTGTACACCTTACTTTTCAGTTTCTTTTGCATTTTTCTCTTATACCCCACCCCTGACACTGTAGCCCTTGTGGTTCTAGCTTTGACATCCTCATTCAGACTTGCCTTCTTCTTAACTACCCTTCCCATAGACTTGAGGTCATTATCCTGTTACATTATGTTCCCTTTACCACAGTTATCAATTTTCAGTTGCTTCTAATTCCTCCAATTTGCTGCCATGACCACTCACTTGTCTGTACTCGGTTTCACCAGTTTTGTATTCTATTACTGTATCATTTGCTGAAGCTCTTGTTCTGATTCTACTTATAATTCCACACTGTCTGTTCAGCTTTGCTGATCTGTTCCCTGCCTCTAATCTTCATATACTTATTTTTTCTGATTTTCTTATTAACTAAGTAATGTGCCAGCAATGGTATCGCAACTGTGGTGAGAGGGAATCACTACAATATATCGAACGGCCAAAATACCGATGCCCGATATACCGAGACCACAAGACCAAAATTACAAATACCCGGAAATGCACAATACCGAAATGCAGAATCTTGACAACCCAAAATACCAAAAAATGCCAGTGTGACGAATGTAAACACCACAACAGTGCCAGAAACACATAAATGTAACCAAACTACAAACACCTCGTCTAGTGTGCATATAAAGAAGTTCAACACATTGTGCAAGTAGTTCAAGAAAACTCAGCACTTCAGTGTTCCAATTCAGTATTGCTTATCTAGTGATTCATACTTGTGTTTTTCTCTAGATGGTATACGATACATAGCCCTCAATAACCAGTACAGCTTTCCCTTGTTGAGACTTCAGTTTCTCGTATAATTGCCCAATAACTCCAGGCACACTGTAACACTCCTCTGACAAGTTTTTTTTGCATTCCCATCATACATCTCCTTAAAGTGTATGAGCACCTATTATAGCAGCTGAGACATTTCTCTATGCTTCAACATGTGAATTAAACTATCTACCTTTTGTAAGCTCTAGTTACACCTTTTTCGGGATTCTGCAGTTCGGTATTGTGCATTTCCGGGATTATGTAACTTCAGTCTTGTGGTCTCGGTATATTGGGCATCGGTATTTTGGCCATTCGATATATTGTAGTGAATCCGGTGAAAGACAGGCTTCAGAAGCCAGTGAGGGATGTCATCAGAATAAGTGACGGACTCATGGCAATCAGACTGTAGTGTAACGACAGAACAGTATTCAAAATCTCAGCCTATGTCCCACAGCAGGGTTGTGATAGTGAGGAAAAGAGTGCATTCATACAGCACTTGAAGGACCTACTAGATAAAGCAAACTAAAATGAATTGGTGTTGATGATGGGTATCTTAAATGCACATATTGGGACAGACAGACAGATCAGGATATGAGGACTGCCTGGGTCCACATGGGTAGGATGACAGGAATAAAGAAGAAAAGGCCATTCTAGACTTCTGTCTGGCAAATGGCTTGATACTATCCAACACATGGTTCAGAAAAAGAGACTGTCACAAGATCACATACACGAGTGGTCAACATGCAATTCCGGTAGACTTTCTCCTAGTGAAGAAAGGGCACTGGGGTAGAATCGGTGATTGCAAACCATTCTCAGTGAAACAGTCAGCCCACAGCATAAACCACTGGTTGCCACAATTAGCTGCAAGCAGTGGACAGAGAAGGTTTTAAGGTCAACAGAGACCAGGCTGAAGAGAGAAAGTACAAAAGTTCAAGGAGTTTCTCAGGGCTGTAGCACCCCAAGAGGAGGAGGAAATAGGTTTAGTTAAAGAAGAATGGCAGCACCTCAAAACAGCACATGTGAGGACTATAAAACAGGTATGTGGCTGAGCCAGGTATGGAAATAAGGTATATAAGGAAAGCTGGTGGAAGTGGAATGTAGAAGTGCAGGAAGTCACCAAAAGGAAGGAGTGCAGGTTAAAGTGGGAGATAAAAAGACAGACCAGGCTAGGAAGAAATACTGGTTGGCAAAAGCTAAGAAAGGAGTTGCAATAGCAAAGAATAGGGCATCAGAGGCACTCTACCAGCTTCTGGAAAGTAACTCAGTAGATGGCACAGAGAAACTATATCAGGTTGCAAGGCAAAGACAGAAAGCTAAAGAAGATAGTCAGACACTGTTCATAAGAGATGCCAGCAACACCCTGCTCAACAGCCCACAGGACATCAAAGGCAGATGGAAGGAGTACTTCCAGCAGCTTCTAAATAACGAAAAGCTAACAGAAACTGTACTGCTCCAGACACAGCCTACAGTGAGAGCAGAAGAGGATTCTTCACTAGAAGAAGTAAGAATGGCACTAAGGAAAATTAATTCAGGGAAAGCAGCAGGCTCAGACGAGGTCACAGCAGATATGATAAAGATGCTGGATGAGATAGGGAAGAAATGGCTCCTGAGGGTACTCATAGCAGCGTGGAGAGAAAGGAGTATCCCAGATGAGTGGAGAATAAGCATACTTGTGCCATTGTACAAGAACAAAGGGATCATCCACAACTGTGGGCAGTACAGAGGCATCAAACTCCTACCACATTGTATGAAAGTTCTGGATAGGGTGATTGATAAATGTATACACAGAGTAGTAGAAAGTAAATTGGGAGATGAGAAGTTTGGATTCAGTTCAGGATGCAGCACAACTGACCCAATGTTTGCAGTGAGGCAGATAGTTGAGAAGAAGCTAGAGATGAGAAAAGAGTCCAAATGGGCATTCCTAAATTTGGAGAAAGCATATGACAATGTCCCAAGAAAGCTGATATGGGTAGTACTGCAGTGGTTTGAAGTTCCAGAAACATTGGTAGAGTTAGTGCAAGCTATGTACAAGGATCCAGTGACTCAAGTACAAACAGTATTTGGTCTCACAGAGGGGTTCTCAGTGGGAGTGGGTGTGCACCAGGGTTCAACGCTGAGCCCACTGCTGTTCATACTGGTGATGGATTACATTAACAGACAGGTTGGAGGGAAGAGATCAACAAAGTTGCTGTATGCAGACAATGTGGCATTTCAGGTAGACTCTGAGCAAGAACTTCAGCAAAAGATAGGGGAATGGAATACAAAACTGAAAGCACATGGGATGAAACTAAGTAAAGATGAGACAGTGGTAATTGCAGCAAATTGGGGAAATCAGAAGAAGCTGAGAACTGAGATAGAAGGGAGGACAGTGGAGCAGGTTAATAGCTTCAAGTATCTGAGAGGGGTGGTTGAGGAGAAGGAAAGTCTGAATGAAGAGGTCAAAGCTAGTTTCAGAGGGGCTGCAGCCATCTGGCATAGAGTGTTAGGTATAGTGTATGACAGAAGAATGCCAAAGAAACTGAAAAGTAAGGTGTACAAAATAGTGGTGTGACCAGTACTACTGTATGGTACAGAAACCTGGGCAGTAAAGGCAGAGCATGTGAGGAAGCTATAGGTGATGGAAATTAAGTGCCTGAAAAGGGTGGTAGGATGTACACTGTGGAACAAACGAAGAAATGAGGAAATAAGCGCAGAAGCCAAAGTAGCTCCAATTGCAGAAAAGGTCAAAGAGAACAGATTACAGTGGTTCAGACACATGCAGAAAAGCAGAAGACAATCTGGTAAAGAAGATTTGGCCAGACAGGAAGAAGGTAAGAGTAAATGAGGGCATCCAGCAAAGAGGTGAGTGAATTATGTGAGAGATCTGTGACAGTCAGGTATGAGTGTCGAAGAAGGCAGGAGTGTAGCATTGAATCGAGAGAGATGGTGACAGTTAGCATGACACCTGACCTGATATAGAAAATGGGAAAAGGGGGTTGATGACAGTTTTGATGATGTGCCAGCATCATGCAAAACTGAACAATAGCTCAGTGCAACACCATGCTGTAGACAATGTATTTCAACAGAACAGGGGAAGGCCCAAGGAAACATATCATTATATTGTTTTGTATAAACAATTGATTAAATGGTAAGACGTACAGGAGCATAGCAAAAATGTCTTAGTTTATTCTACACTATTGCCAGCTTTAAAGTAACCATAAACAATAAATCTATTTTATTACACAAAAAGCAAGGAAAATACTAAAATGGTCCTTAATAAAGGGCTCTATTGAGCCAAACTGCTGACAGGTTAAGCAAACACTATAGCTGGCCAGCAGCTGATGAACAGACCAGCCCTCTCTGTCCTGCCAAAAGGAAAGTACTGAAAAAATACATTTCTGTGGAAAACCACACAGATAATAGTGCCATTTAATCTACAAAACAGCTGCAATGAGATATATAGAGAGAGAAAATGCATCTAAATATTGGCTGACGTATGGATAATTCCTAGTAAGCATTTCTAAATAAAAAAAACATCATAATTTCTTTTCAAATTATAGTAGGTTATTCTGCATTATCGTTCTGCTTTAAGACACAGTATTCTCTGGTAAAAGGTATGTAGCAAAACTCCTTCTAGTCCCGAAGGTGAATATGTTTACTTATTTTGTGAAGTCTGTAGTCATTTTGCATGTACCTGCAAGAATAGCAGAAAGTAATAAACATGTCAGGACATATGATTCCATTTGCCTTATAGGAAACATCAGGTTTTAAATGAATACACCAGTCATATTCCTCTAGACCACAATACCCTGTATTCTATTTTCAAATGTCTTTTGATGCATGCTTTGCTGTGTATAAATACTTGTGTTGCAAACTTTTTCATGTTGAATAAAACAGTATATATACATCCCAGTTTGTACTAGAAATGTGGACAGGCTATACATAAAAGCTTGATTCATATTATTTACCAGGTGTGTTACTTTCTTAAGATTCATAGATTCTTACTAAGCTAACTGCCCTTGCGAGCCATTTTAAGCTTAGCCAATTATCCCTTGTGAGACTCAAACCCTGCACCTTGTGTTTGTAAGGCAAACACCTTAACCATTAGGCCACCCTCCCAACCTTTGGAAAAGCCAATGACATTTGTTTAAGCTGTGTATCAGAGTATTGATGTTTTGCCACTGGATAGCTGTACAATAAACCTTACACTTCTAGGCAGATGAAATACTATACATTTTCTTGTGAATATTCCAGAAACATTGCTCTCCGTTGTGTTTCCCATAAATTATATAAACTTGAAACAATACTAATAAATTTCTTTCTTTGCAGAAATTTGCAAGAGTTAACTTGAACTGGAATTAAGGATACGTTTTAGCCATGGCTGGTGTGTAATGCCGTGCAAAGTTTGTAACTAAGGGAGGATACTGTTTATATTTGACAGAATCAACAACATGACAGAGTGTGACAGAGTGACACACACACTATATTTATTTCCATTTGTTTACTGGGAGAGTTCGACTGAGCCAGAGCTAGCCCGTTTTCAGCAGAGGCCCGAGAAGAAAAGCTCTACAGATACAATGTACTAGTACAGAAAAACAATTTAAGGAATGCATATAGTGCACAATATAAAAAATTTAAAATACATAAAATCTACAATAAAAATGCATGCAGTATATGTGCAGAAATACAAGAAATATCAAGGTTAAAGAATTTGTTTAGGGATAGTGAAATTCAATAAACTTTTGGGACCAGCTGAAAGAAAGAAAAAGCTAAGATGAGAAATGGCATTGACAAGCAAAAAAAGTTTGACACTGGCAGCTTAGAGGGAGAAATTAGATATAGAAAAGGAAAGAAAGCAGGTGAAAGGGGAGAACTAGTGACAGGTATACAAAATTATTACGTAATCAGATCTAGTGCAGGAGCACGGCCAAGTGTTTTTCCATTATGATGGAGAGCTATATTAACACTTACACAACTTTTAAAAAAATTAGTACTCATTAGTGACATAAGTCAAACTAATTGTTAAAAAAAGAACCACACGTTTGCTAATATATTCACAACACACGGTGTTGGTGTGTATGATCAACCTATGGGAATGAATAAGGGCCTTAATGAACACATTCTGAAAAGATACCAGTTATATGCGATTCAGTAAAATGATCAAAATAATCTGTGAATTCTTGACTATAAAGGAAGGTGTCACTGTTTTTTTTTTCATTTCATACAAATAAGAATATAAAAACATTTTAAATAATTATTAATTTATGGTATAATATTTGCATTCTGGTTAAATATTTTAGTGTATTTTGGGCTTGCATATTATGCTAAGTATATCCTGAACACCTCTGATGAATTGAGATTCCACAACATAGTAATGGAGAAACTCCTATTTTTCCATTATTCCTGCATCTCTTTAAACTTTTACCTTAAAGAATTATTAAGAAGAAGACTATAATTTCTTAAAGATTTACATTTGTACACTTGTCCAAAGCTCTACTGAAGATCTACAAATATATTGTGATATAATAGAATACATAGCATTTACGTTACCAGAAATTGTAGTCATTCATTCATTTTCTTCTTTTCCTTTCTTTCTTCACTTGCTTTGGTTATCAGCCGTGAATTTAGGCTTGTATTTCCCTACAATTCATTCTGTGATTTTTGAATGAATACTGGACACTCCATCTCTGTTGTGTGTAGGTATGATGTCACAGGACACAATGCACCAACATCATCTCTGCATCCGATGCTTTTGATATGCAGCTGACTCTTTTAGTGATCCCATGTACAGATGACACAGAATTTGTTAGGCAAGAAGGAAACAGAAGCAGATAGCCAGGCCTTTCTTCCTTCTCACAAAGACACTACTCACAGACGGTATCCAGCTAATATATTGTTTTCTTTCTGAAGACGCTGGACAGTTATAAAGCTTTCTATTCTTTCTTTCTTTTTTTCATTGTACTTGCCTTCTTTCATTCTTTTCCTTTCTTTTTTTATTTTATAGTGCTCAAATTAGGTAAAACTGGTTGTTTCAAAGGCTGAGCTGGGAATTTTGAGCTGGTAAAGACAGTTACTCAGACACTTATTATGATCATAGGATTACAGTCCATGAGAATTAGAAGGTAACTGAATCTTAAAGCAGAAACCCACCCTTATGATGTTCGTGAATTAGTACTAGGCTAACTACTCTGGTGGGCCATTTTAAGCCTAGTCAATTACCCCTTATGAGAATCAAACCCGAGACCTTCTATCTATAAGGTAAACACTATGATCATTATGCTAGCCTCCCATTTTTTTCAAGAGGGGGCAAAAAAGATTAGTTGGGGGGATTTATGGATACCTATTTAATAATCCAGGTTTGATTTAAAATATACTAGGATGTCACTTAGCTTGACTCGCAGGCCAGTTTGTTACAGAGGTGAGGTAGGTGTTGAGTAATAAATCTGACCCTCTAGCATGTTTTATTTGTGGGTTGGTGGATATTTAAGTCTTTAGATTTGTTGTTAGTGGAACTGTTGGTCTTAGTTTAATTTCTCCAAGCCTTTTGGGTTTTTAATACTATGACAGGAATGGATCCCTGGCCTAAGACAAAGTATGATTCAAGTTTGTGAAATTAGTATTGTTTCAGTCTTTGATGTTAGCCAAAAGTGCTCTTTGCAGCACACAGACTGTGCCCAGAATCGACTCCTTTTGAAATTCATACTGAGTTGTATGTATCAGTAGCATATATAAATACGACTGTAAATTCTTTTGTATGAGACCCATTGTTCCTACTAGTATTGGAACTGTCTAGGTATCCTAATTAAACACTGCCCTCATTTCTGCCTGAAAATCCTGGTATTGTATGACTTTGTATCTCTCTTATAAGATGTTATAATCACTGGGTGTAGCAATTTCAATTATCAATGCTACTTTTGTCTTCTTTTCATGGACTTCTCGATCAGGTTTTCTCACATGTATTTTTTGAATTGTTGATAATGGGTTATATCATGTGATATAACTTCATCATTGTCTAAAATGCTTTGCAGCTCATATTTCCAATTCTTCTCAGCTACTTCAATTTTGTAATGTTTGCACACTCCTCAGTACAACAGTCTTAACACTTTATTATCAAGTGCTATCAAGTGTTATTTTGTCATTCATTGCTAAATTAATTTCAGCAACCACCTTATCTTTATCTTTTGAGGGAGTCAGAGTCAGAGTTACAGTTGAAATGCAGGACAGGAAGATATAACAATGTATGCATTTGATATGTGATGTAGATTTTGCCAAGGAATATCTTTAAATGTAGTCCTCCCACATACCTCACTGTGTCCCTGATGTTCAGCACATTTTATGTCTCTGTTAACAGAAGCCCTGTGGTACATAACACTGTCCCACTGTCTGAGGGATAAAGGATTTCCATTACAGTTAAAGGTTGTGACCACAGTGCTGACATGAATTTATTCTTGCTAATTATTTACTTACATGCCCAGGTGTTCATTTTTTGAAGTCACATGCCATGATCCATATTAGTAGACCATTCCTCATCCACTGATGTCATAATGCCAAGTTTTTCACTGCATTCACAAACACCCTCTCAGGCAAGATAACTAGCTAGGCAGGTAAATGTCAAGGTTATAGTTTGATCATGCATTACAGTTGTAAGTTTGAATCTCATAACCTACTGTTTAAAGATGCAAAAGCCTGTGTGTAACATTGCAAAATATGTGTTGCGATTATTTGATGTTCTTCAAAAGTAAATTTCTTAGAACCTGATCTGAGCAATGTATATTCCTGTTATTTGAGGACTACATCATTCATATTTGTGTTTTTCTTTCTTCGGGCAATGAGATCAGGATCCAAAATCACACCCTGTGCATTAAGTGGATGCAAAGGCTGAAGCAGTGGAAGGAGAGAATTACGTTGCCCAATTTTTCAGCTTTTTTAAATAAAATGCATCTGATCCTTGTTGCAAGCCCGTATTTTTTTACATTACCATGTGTATTGCTTGGAATGCCTGAGTTATGTGCAATAATCACACTATACCTGTGCTTCAAAGTCCGATTGAAATACAAATATGTTGAAATATCACTTAGAATCAAGCATGTCTTTACAGGATAGCTTCTGAGATGTAAGCCACAACCTAATTAATTGACAGTCAAGTTTGTGCATCTGTCACACATATCTTGCAGTGGATGTTTTACATATAAGTCTGTAGTGCTTTAACTGCTGTTTATAATGCATATGTTGGCATGCTTGTATGTGTTTTCCATTGACTGATTTGTTGAGCATATTCACAGACCGAATGGGTGACTGCTGTGTCAGTGTTCACACTGCTGTTTGCAGACTGCAGCATGCCCTTTAGTTCAACATCAGTATTGTATCTGCCAACAACACCTTGGGTATTTTTGTTACAACATACTTGTATCCTGAGTTTGTGGATATTTGTGCAGCTAGGCATTTCTTTGTAACATTTCATAATCGGTAAGCATCTTAAGGAAGCATCATAAGAATACTTCCATTTTGCAGGCTACTAATTGCTATTAACTGTAGGTAGGTCATGCATACAGTTGTACACAGACAAAACTGTTAGTGCAACATATAGTTGATTCTCATGTGTTACAGGCTGTGATGCTTGAACATTATAAGTATTTCTTACTGTTGCATTCATTATGTTGATGTGGGTTCAGCCATTTTCCATGCTGCCTGGCAGAGATGTTTGTCAGATGGCTAGCCTAGTTTCCACAATATTGTCATCTTACTTTTTCACTTGGTGGCTGTCCATATGACTCATTATAAGTAGAGACCACAATTTACATTCACACACAGGCATATCTGCTCAGGGAAGACATTCAAGAAAAAAAGAAAGGGAATAATGAAAGACACTCAGAAGAACAGTTTACTGAGGCAGACAAAAATATTGAACAGTGCGGGTCCCAATAATAATGTTGTCTTGATGTTTACAATGCTTTATTTTGTCATACTTCAATTATGTTAATGTGGCATGAGATAGTGTCAGGCTAGATTCCATTCAAATGTCAGGATAAGTTACATGTGCTTTATTTGCATATGGATACCATGCTTTATGCTGGCCAATATTTAAATGTTCAAATGTTCTGGTGATGTCATGATTCCCACTGGTAAGCTGTGTTATGCATGCCATTGCACACCCTTGATTAAACTGCTTGCATTGGTGATGGATACATTCTCCCTGACATATTCTGTTATTGGACATGTTCATAACTATAAAGTTACACAGAGAAAGTGTTGTGTGCATTAAGAGCCATTCACTAGCAGTTATTGTGGTGATTATAATTGTTCTAATTGCTATAATTTGCACCGTTTTAAACTGAACTGTGTTTTAAATAAGAACTTTGATGTATGCTACTACACCTTCAGTCTCATATTTGTATCTACAAAACTAACAAGTGGATGTGATATTATTTAAGTATGTGGATTGCAGATGTACACATCAGTTTCATTTTAAGGTCAGCTACCTGGATTCAAGATGGCCGCCAGATAGAAAGCACACATTTCTGCCTGCTCTCAAAATATTAGTCAATCCAATCAAATCACCTGTGACTACTATATCGAATTAAACCTAAAAGCATCAAGGAACATAAGGGGATTAGTAAATTTACTTACCTGATCTTCAGTTTCCGGAAAAAAAAAAGAAAACTTACTTAGATGAATTAATCTCCAAACATAGTGGCACAGTGGTGAACCTGGTTACATGTGCTTGGGCCTACCAATCTTCAAAATTGCCTAATCAAACAAACAAAGAAAAAATTAATTCTAATCAAAATGGAACGAATGGATTAACAAACTACTAAATCTAGATTCTCTCTAACTCTCCAGAAAAAGAAGTCTCCTCAAAAAGACAAAAAACAAATAAACAACAATCTGAAGCAACTAAACAGACTCAAAAAGATAAAAATGAACAGCCATTCACGTTAGAAGACTTCAAAGAAGCTCTACTCCCCCTTCAATCAGAAATACAAACATTCTCTACAAAGCTAACAGCATTTGGAAACAATCTGGAACACATGATGACAAGATTAGAACAAAATGAAGTTAAAATACTAAATAATGAGATGAAAATACAAGAACTACAAAAAGAGACCTCAGAAAGAGACACTATCATCAAAGAAATGAAACAGAAAATTATTGACCTAGAAGCAAGAGCCAGGCGAAATAACATCTTAATTAGAGGAATACCGGAGAAGTATGATCAATCACAGCTACATGGAATTGCAAAAGAAATCATTGACAACGTACTGGAAAATAAAGATACATCTAAAAAGACTGAAAATGAGAGAATACACAGAGCACTAAGAAAAGCCCAAATATCTGATGCTCCGAGACAAGTTTATGCTAGAATCCTAAATGCTGATCATGCTCAATCTATAATCGCAAATGCCAAAAAAAAGAAGAGCGTCACATGGAATGGCTATAGAATAACCATAGCACAAGATCTACCACTCCCAATTAAGCAGTCAAGACAAACCTTATCACCTTTTTGCAGTTACTTGTTAAATAAAAACATTAAATTTCAAATGAAATATCCGGCAACCCTTTGCTTCCAACAAAATAATGTAAACTATTCAATAAAGACTGTGCAAGAAGCCAAATCAACATTTACAAGTGTTTTTAAAGAACTACCTTCAAATACAGCTTAATTTTAACCTTCCAGCTGAACCTTGTCTAGCGATGGTCGTCCGATACACACAGCTGCTGCTTTAAGGTAACCAATAATCCAAGAAATCAGATTAATTTGTAAACCTACTCAGCGTCTTGAAATTCCATACTTGGGCCTAGTCTACAAGTCAAACGCTCAAACTCTACCCCTTGACCTTGTAAACTACATCCAGGTTAAATATCGCATCAAGCCAATGAAAAATGGTTCCAGAACTACAGCATCTCAGTAAAACAATGTGCAAAAAAGAAAAAGAACACGGAAAAGAAATGAAAATAAATATGCCTCATATTCCCTAGAATGCTGAAGCAAACTAAATGGAAGATTAACTCAAACATTAAATTTCAACTATCCTGCCTTAAGTAACAGCTTGGCAACTAATACATTTTTTTTTATTTTTTTTACACTGAAATGAATCTCACCAGGTTAAAAATAATATAAACATCGCACACTGTTACATTTAACTTCTAAAGGACGTAAACGAAGTTATAATCATAACCTTAAATAACTTGGACTTCAACCCACTCTTACCTAACAGTACAAATAATCTTCGAACTGTTACTGAAAAAATGCCGACAGCTTGGATGAGCAATTGTGCACATGTATTTAATTTGAGTAATATCCTGTTCTTCTTCTCTCAAACCTGGCGAGTGTAAAAGCAAAGCAAAGGCTCTCAATAAACAACAACATTATATTTATAGTATATGTAGCTTTTAACTTCAAGTGCAGGTTTTGCTTTCTCTTCTTAGTGTGATGACATCGGCACTTGTTAGCATTATACGGAAAACCGAGAAGGCTACAGCATAAATGCTCACTCCGGAAAAGTGACTTTCACATTCGGCTTTAATCATACCACTGTATTGGATGGTATTCCATGAGTATGTCCCCATGCTACAAGCACTAAAGAAACACCAAACACTCGAGACTCTCCAAAGAACAACAGCAAGACAAATTAACATCTAAACGTCTGGATGACAATACTCAAGCAAACAATGTCTCTTCTTTTCCCCTCGTTTCATAAACATAATATGCCATAAATTTTAACATTCAGCGCATACCTGGTATGAATGAAAGTGGAGTGGCTCCCTGTCCTGCACTCTGCATGGACCTTGTGTGAGTTGGTCGAGAAGCGAGTCAGGTGTGCTGATTGATCTCCGGGACTCTCCCTTCCTTCTGGGTCTGCAGAGAATGTGGAACATGGCTTTGCTCCTCTGCCAAGCTTGATGGTGAACTAACACAACTCTGGAGGTCAGAGGGGAGTTGATTTTCACTGGATGTCCGGCGTTTCTGTAAAGGTGCGCAGCAGCAGGGTTGTGACGCTATGAAGCATTTAAGCTCATTGACTGGGTTTTGCGGCTGCCATAGGTGGTCCTATGCTCTAAATCAAAAAGGAGAAAAGGAAACAAAAAAAGAAAGGGAAGTGAAAACAAGAAAAAAAGGAAAAAAAAAAAAAAGAAGAAATTAAAGCAACGGGCAACTGGAAGGAGGGGAAAGGTGAAACTCAAGGAAAAGAAAGGCATTATGAGTAAAAATAATCCCTACTAATGCCTTGCAAAGATATAGAAATGGCTGTAAATTGTGACAATGATAGTCTAAACTGTAAAACCGCTATTAAATTCCTTTCATAGCATTTTCAAATACTCTTTCCTAACAAACCGTTTCTCGAAGGACAATTGTTTTTAATTTTTGGTTATGAATCTGTGGAGTTTACTTTTGCTGTTAACATTTGTCTTTTTCTTTTTGTTGTCTAACTGTTCAAACCTGAGATAAACAGTTTTAGAAGCCTCCATGCAGCTGATAACAACCTGCAGGAATGGACACCAAGTATATCACTGGGGCACCAAATCCTTCTAAAGAATGTCGCATAAATTATAATACTTCCAAAATAACATAGATTTACTTATAGTGCACAGGATTAAGCAATAACTAGCCATAGAATTGGTATACTTGGAAATTAACTCCATTATTGAATACAATGTCACAAATTAGAGTCGATAGATGCAAATACTGTCACAACATGGATGTAAAATACGAATA
Source organism: Protopterus annectens (assembly GCF_019279795.1). NCBI lineage: Eukaryota > Metazoa > Chordata > Ceratodontiformes > Protopteridae > Protopterus > Protopterus annectens. The sequence goes on from NC_056735.1 coordinate 1,298,749,078, forward strand.
CACCATTAGCTAAAAATTCATTAGCCTTTAACAGAACCTTTTTTATATAAAACCTTAACAAACAATCTTTTATTTGCAAATTCATATACATGTGTCTACAGGAATCTGGATAATTGTTTTATGTGGCAGGAAAATTTAACATAGATAAAGAAACAGCTGAGAGTAAAATGTTTGATACTATAAGGTGCTATCTCTCTTGATTTTAAATACATTAGTTATTAGCAAATAATATTTTAATGATTAAATAGTTAATAGCTGAAACATTACTGCTCTCATGACATATTAATTGAATATTACTTTTGAAGCAATTTATTTGCATATTTTTCAGAGATGCTTACCAAAGTGATAGTTTCACTACCAAGTATTGCATTAGAAATTAAATATGAGAAAATATATATATATGTATGGCAAACTTAGACAAATTGCTTCAAGAGGATGCAGCAACAGTCATTAACCAGTATAAATATATATATAGTAAATAAAACAATTTTAGTATACTTTTACACGATATATTGCAAGTGAGTTATCTTGTTTAAATAACGGACAACACCTACAATTATACTATATAAGCAATATCTGGATTTTGCTGTAGGTGAGCCCAAAGGTAAGGTAAAGTTAGAAAAGAAGCAGAGAAATAGTGTGTATTGAACTATCCATGGCATAAGACTTGAATGTCCATATGAATCAAAGAGAGCTAATGTCATAACAGGGCGGACAAGATAGGTGCTGTTTCAAAATATAAAATATTCTCTTTCAATACTAGATTGGGTAAGGGTCTAAGTAACATCCTTTGAACTGTACTAACTTTCTTTTTCAATGAATCAATAAAACTAGTATATAATACAATATCACACAGTAAGCAAATGCAGGCATGGAAGATAGTACTGTGCTGAATGTCTGATGGATCTTAGAATAACAATAGGTTTTTGTAATATAGTTGGGATTGTAAATATGTTTTTGTTACCTCTTACAGATAAAAAAAGTTTCGTGGATATGCACGGGTGGGGTCTGCAAGGGGCGGGTTGTCACTCATTGACTCTTATACTGTCATCAACTTTTCACTACATTCTCCACACTATATACTTAAACATATTTATCAAACATACAGAAAATATAAAACATAACTTACATACCGCATTAGCTTTCAAACCCAATTGGTAGTAAAATGGCATTAAAGAAAAGTGATGTTTCTGGAATCATGGAATGTTAAAGGTCTCCAGAATATTAAGAAAAAAAAGTTAATCCTAGATTTAATATATAAATCGAATGCTGAGGTAACGCTTCTCCAGGAAACACATATGTCTAGAGCTCAATGGGTAAAGGAAACAAAACGGAAATGGGTAAAATCAATCATAGCTGCTGGAAATGATACTGCATCTAAGGGTGTAGCAATAATAGTTAAAAATTCTTTCAATGGCACTATAAAAACAAGTGAACATGACCCCAGTGGCAGGTGGTGTTGGTTAGAATGTTTCCTTCCTTCTGTCAACAGAAACATTTTAATACTTAATGTCTATGGTCCTTGCATACACCAGAATGAGTACATTTATGATATATATACTCAATTCTAGAAAAATTTCCAAATCATCTATACTTAATAGGAGGGGATTGGAATATGACTACCAGACCTGAACTAGACAGAACAAATAAAGATAATAAGCAAACTATCGCTTTAACAAATCTTATAAATGATCTAATAGAAGATTTTAGTTTATTAGACCCTTTTGAACTCTTCAGACAAGAATCTGGAATCAGCAAATTGACCTTCTTCTCAACCCCCCACAAATCCTGGTCCAGAATAGATTTTTTCTTAATCTCAACATACTTCAAAAAGTTTGATATAAAATTTCATATAGATCCTAGAACCATATCTGACCATGCAAAAATCAACCTAATAATAAATGAGACCAAACTAAACACAGATAAGCAATATAGTTTAAACTGGTCCCTAAACCAGAACCTCTTGAAAAACAAGGAATTATGTCAGGAAATAAGAGAACTACTTATACAAACCAACAAAAATTTAGAAACAATAAATATCCCCTTGGACATACAATGGGCAGCAACCAAGGCAACACTTAGAGGTATACTAATACAAAAAGCATCAATACTTAAAAAACAAGCTAAATCCCATATTGAAAACCTAGAATTTAATTTAAAAAAACTTGAACTACAAATTCAACTTAGACATGACCCGGACCTGGAGAAATGGATAATTTCTGTACAAAAACAAATACAAGAAATACAATTGAATCAGCTCTCTCTCACTGATCTTAAACTTCTACACAAATATTCAGAATGGGCCCAAACTCCCTCTAAATTCCTAGCCAGAATAATCAACATAAAACCCCCTTCTTCCACAATAAAACAAATTAAGCATAAAAATAAATCTTTGAACTCGGATGGGGAAATCATAAAGGTTTGAAGAAATATATCAGGAGATCTATGGCCCACACCCCATGGAAGATGAAATAGAAGCTAATAATTTTTTAGATGACCTGCATTTCCCACATATAATAGACACGCAGATAGAGCTTCTCAAAACATCAATAACTGCTGAAGAAATACTCCTAGCTATCAACAAATTGAGATCAGGAAAGTCCCCAGGCCCGGATGGCTATACACCAGAATTTTATAAATCATTCACGAAACATCTAGTTCCAATCCTACTCAAAGTTTACAACTATATAATAAAATTTGGAATCACTGATTTATACATTAATAACTCTAAAATGATCCTTATACCAAAACCAAATACACCTAGTATTAACCCCAATGTCTACCGCCCAATTACACTAATCAACCTAGACATAAAAATATTAGCAACAATACTGGCCCACAGAATGAATAAAGTAATTTCTTACATCATATCTGCTGAACAGATAGGCTTTATGAATAGCAGACAATTCTGGGATAATACACTATCAATAGAAGCTATAATAAATATGACAGTCAAAGATGCCTCCCCGAAGTATGCTCTCTCCGTGGACGCGCAAAAAGCTTTTGACAGAGTTAATCTAAATTTCTTGTTCAAAATATTAAAATGATTTACTTTACCTGAGGAGTATATAGCCATGATCAAAGTCCTATATAATAAGGCCACCAGTACAGTACATATAAATAAAAAGAATTTGCGCCGTATACATATAATAAATGGAACCAGACAAGGATGCCCGCTTTCTCCATATCTTTTTAATCTCTATTTAGAAGCTCTCTTTTTAAAATTAAGTAAAAAAACATTTAAACACTCTATTTATATTTCAAATGTACTAATTAAATATACAGCTTATGCTGACGACCTCAACATCTATTTTCAACACCCTTCTACTGATTTGATAAAAATTCTAAATTCCATTGACAAATTCTCCACAATATCAAATTATGCTATGAATACAGTTTAATCAAAAATATTCCCTCTAAATCCTCTTAATCATAGGGAGTTTTTCTTTCCAGACTCAAAAATTAAAATAGAATACTCACTCAGATATCTAGGTGTTACATTTATCTACCCACATAAGGAAATTATAAAAGAAAATTTATACATGGTTTGGTCAAAAATTATAAAAGACTTGGCCAGATGGGAAAAATTAAACCTCTCTCTCCTCTCCAAGGCATCAGTCATAAAAATGAATATACTTCCTAAAATTCTGTATTCAGGCTATTAGTCAATGCGTGACAAACAAATTCTTTGCCAAAATGGAAACAACACTGAGTAAATTTATGTGGCACCCGAAAAATGTTAGAATTAGTTACAAAAAACTTGCATCACCCAAAGAAAAAGGTGGCTTAAGCCTTCCTGATTTCCAGACATATTATCATATCATCAATGCTAATCATATTGTTCGCCTAACCCACTATGAGCCCCATGACACCTCATGGTTCCCTCTCTGGATAAAAATTTATTACCAATATTTAAACACTTCTGCTGTTAACCCAAAAGTTATTCCTTTTCTTAGCAGCAAAAACCTAAGGAACCTCAACATACATCTGATATTAATTAACAAAATAATAAGTTTTCAATCTCTTATCTCTTCTCTAAATATAAAGAACTCCCTAATTATGGCACAACCAATTCATAAGAATCCTGAAATTAAGTTAAATAACAATATGTTAAATCTAGAAAAATATCCAATTATTAAAAACTATACATTATGGGACTTCTATCAAATAAAATATCAACCTCTAGGTTATATCATTGTGCACTTGGCTGAAAATAAAAAATATCGCCTCTAATTAAACAAATACTGTATTTAGTATACTTAAAAACATCAGGAATCAACGTAACTCCACAAAAATTTCAGTTTTATCAACAAATTATCTCCTATCTACTACAAAAAACTAAAATGCTTTCAAACACCTATAAGCTAATCACTATAATAATTTTTTGAATGATGAAGCAGAATTTCCTACGCTTAGAAGAAGTGAAAGGCTTCAGAACAGTTCAAAGAACAACTATAACCCTAATTCGAGGTTTAACAATAATAACGCCATCCCTTCTAATAGAATTCCTAACCAAGAATATAATGGAGCAAGACCTAAACAACAAAGACCAGTACACAATTTTAATACAAGGTCTAAAAATTTTCAATAGAGGAGGAAAGTGGAGTTACTGAATTTTCAATTCAGCCCGTGTCCCTCTCCATTGATACACATGAAACTAGAACGGTTAGTCCTTTTACTGGTGACACTATTGTTGCTTTAGAAAATCCAGAGAACATCTTGGATTTATTAAAACCTGAAATTTTGTTTAATAAAAGCAACGATTTTAAAGTTTATAATTTTTCCTCTTGTCCGTTATCACCTGACTTGGTTGAATTACTATCTAAAGGCCAAACATATGTTCCTTATAACAAGTTCAACATTACATCAGCTATTTTGGATCTTAAAAAATATACTAGAAAACTAAATTTTCAATACTTATTTGGTGACATCAATAACACAGGACCCCTACATACCTTCCACATACCTAGTACTTACAATCCACCACTTCATCCTACTATACAAATGTTTGAAAATGTTTGTGAATTGGACTTTAGATCTCTTGCTAATAAGAGAAGGAAAAGAACAACTAATGTTGAAGAACTAGACCTAATTAAATTTGTCCATTCACAAAAAATCAGATTATGTAAGCCAGACAAAGGGGGTGGTATAGTGGTGCTTGATATTGATGATTATAACCGTAGGATGAGAGCTATGCTTAACAATGATTCCTATGCAGTAAGCTCTAGATCTGAGGTGAATACAGCTTATAATCTAGTGAAAATATGTATCAATGACTTATTCATTGAAGGACATATAGACCAGGAATTACTAAACTACTTGTCCACTTCTTTTCCCATTTATCCAAGTTTCTTTGGGATTCCTAACATTCATAAAGATCTACATGACCCCCCTATGAGACCGTTGGTAGACGGAAGAGGATCACCACTATATGTCTGTGCTAAAGTGATTGACCTCACGTTACAGAAAATAGTGACTAACGAAAAACAAGTCTGTAAAGACTCTTGGTCCTTCTTAAACCAGATTAATATGTTTAAATTTGATAGTAACTATAATTTTCTAACAGTCGATGTAAAAGACTTATACACTTGTATCCCACACACCATAGCTATAGAATGGGTCACACTCATGATGTATAAACATAAGGCTTCGAAAAGAGACATTTTTCTAGTGTCTGAATTACTAGATTTGGTCCTTTCTTATAATTTTTTTATTTTTGATTCATCCTTTTTCATTCAGAAAATAGGCATTGCTATGGGTTCCCCTTGTGGAGCAAGTGTAGCAAACTTAGTGATGGCGTTTTGGGAATCTGACTTTGTTTTTAAGTCAGAGTTGTACTTGGACACAGTCGTGTTTTACACTAGATACCTAGACGACATTTTTATGTTAATTAAAGGCAATGACCAAACAGCCTCACTACTAGTCAACTCCTTCAACAAGTTGACTGAATTTCTGAAGTTTACTCACACGTTTGACAATGGTGCCATTTCATATTTAGATATAATGTTATCTAAGAACATAGAATTGAATAGTTATACATCAAGAGTTTATCGAAAAGCTACATACTCGAACACATTTCTACACTACTCAAGCTGTCACCCTTTTCATCAAAAGAAGGCTGTCATTAAAGGGCAATTAGTAAGAGCGGCCCGGATTGTTACTCTCAATGCCGAATTTGATGAAGAATGTTTATTCTTAAAGGAAGCTTTTTCTAAAAGAGAGTACCCAGTAGAGCTCATTGATGAGACCATAGCCGAGGTAAAACTAAAGAGAGATAATAACTTCTTTAGTCCTTTATTGGCTATTCAGACCCAATGCCCTGACAACTTTATTACCAACTTTAGTAGTGAAGTGATTAATGGTACTCAATCTAACAACAACACTAATTTTAATTGTAAGAAAACGACCAAAATTAATAATAATAATTCTAACCGAGCTACTTACTTTTCTACTACATATGTAAAATCAAGCTCTTTATGTATCAACATATTAAATAAAAATTGGAATTTATTCAGGAACAACCAGTCCTTAGTGAATAAAATAGGAGATAGACCTAAAGTTATTTTCAAGCGTGGTCTAAACTTAAAAGACACTTTGAAATTTAAAGCTGACTTGCTGAGGAAGTCGACTGGGATGTTTAAATGTGAGTCTTGTAATATGTGTAAACACGTTTCTGTTACTAACTCCTTTTCATTGGAGGACGCAACATATAAATTACGAGACAAGTACAACTGTAATTCTAAGGGTATCATTTATTTGGCTAAGTGCAACTGTTGCCCTGCCTTCTATGTGGGGAAAGATTGAGCGTAGACTCAGGGATAGAATTTATGAACATACTTATGCTATTTCCCACAAGAAGGCTGATAACGCATTGGCCAAACACATTACATCTTTCCCTGACCATTCATTTAAATTTTTGGTCATTGACAAATTAGATAGTAACCGCAGGGGTGGCCCTTACTCCTTGAAACTATTGGAATTAGAATTGAAGTGGCAAGTCAAATTAAATGCAAGTATTTTCCCAGGTCTTAATGAAACTCTATCAATAGGGGTCCTGTTGAAACTAAAAAGTTTGGCGAGATAATATTAATTTTTATACATTTATACAATTAATAACAATAGATGTATAATGTACATATGTCTATATTAGTGTAGTCAGTTAACATTAATTTTTATACATTTATGCAACTAATAATAATAGATGTATAATGTACATACGTCTATATTAGTGTAGTCAGGTATTTTTTTCAAAGTTTATCTTTGAATGTATATATACTTTTTAGGTTAGTTTATCAAGTAACACATTTTTAATTAATTTCTTAGTTTACTAACATATTTTACTGCGTAATTACCCTTTGTTTAACTACAAGGTTTATTTTTAGAGTCTACCATTTATTTATGAACTATTTTTGTAGTGCATCATAACTGTCAGTTATACTTACTTGTATCTTTAAATCTTAAATGTTAATTGTCTAATTAAGTACTCCTTGTTTAAATTTGGCACCTTTTTATCATATAAAAATATGTGGAATTTATTCTATCTTTGTTCTGAAGAAGGCTAACTACTGTAAGCCGAAAAGTGCTTTGACAGACTTGGCAATAAAGGTTCGTTTCCAGTTTGGACGTGGTTTTGATTTTCTGTGTACCTATAAACTAATCACTCGATCCAAATATCAAAATGAAATATTATACTCAAAATACTGGATGACCAAAAATATAAACTTAACAATTGAACAAAAATTAGCAGCAATAGACATAACCACAAAACTCACACCCTTTAAAAACCCAATATATACCCAAATCATGATTAATAACAATGCTTACCATACACCATCTTTTCTAAATAAAATAAATTCCAATTCCTCACCTTTTTGCCCCATTTGTCCCAACACAATAGCTGATACTCTCCATATTTTCTGGTCTTGCAAAACTGTCCATAAACTTTGGTGCTCTCTGAGAGTGAAATTGGAGAAATTAGGCTATATGAAATCCACCCTCTCATGGGAAATGTCAGTTCTAAACATTTTCCCCAATACTTACACATTAGAATCCAAACATCTTATAGTAACGCTTAGTGCACTGCTTAAATCCTACATTGCTCATAACTGGCTTAACAAATTAAAAACTTTAAGCAAAAAGAAATTGTCCTATTTCAGGAAATACTGGGGAAAGCTTATCAAAATTCTATCTTAATCTAAAGATATACTAGTATATAATACTTCACTCTATATTACCCTCAAACTAATTCATAGATAGTCCTTCTTCAAGCACAAAACTGAGATGGTGTACAACATAAATAATAAGAAGTTATGGTATGAAGGCTAGATATACCAGTGTCCATTAATACATGTTTCATTCAACTCTAATAGTTACCATATTATACCTTATTGAGTGACAACCCAGTGTAGATATATGTAAATAATGTAAATAGTTTTTTATGATAGATATGGTACAGAACTAGGATTTCCTGTTTTCTTTTTCTGTCATGCATCAAGTTTATTTTAATTCTATTAATATCTAGCTATGATGGTTAAAGTGAATTAGGTTTTGAATTGCAGGGATAAGGTCGTTAATCTGTAATCTACAATATAGTACGTGTTATTTGACCTTATGTAACTTTGTTGCTATCTTGTAATTTCCATGTATTAACTTTTTATAACAAGCAGAAATTTTAGTTCTCTTGTGTAATTGAAATAAAAAAATTTAATTTGAAAAAAAATAAGGTCAGCTACCTGTGGCATGATTGAAGAGCATGGGACCCGTGGATGATCGCCGATCAGATATAGACAATGAGCACATGCCAGGCTACTGCTGGAGTGCTCTGATGATGACAGTGATGACAATGTTGAGGAAGCTGGTCCCACACCTACCTGTGCCATCATGCCTGCTGCACACTGGAGGAGATGACGCCAGAACCAAAGCAGAGACAATTGTCAGGGAGATATCTGGGATGTTGTGGTCAATGTGTTTCAAACACAGATGAGGGGCATGATGGGGAATTTCTTCCAGGATATGGCATGGGCTATGTGTAATTCATTCAGGGAGATATCCCGATAGGTCATTCAGGAGGCTCATTCCCCTCAGCCTGGTTCCTGAGGTCCGTAAGTATTGTCTGTGTGCTCCAATTATGTTATGCTGTCAATATGCTGATTGCCATATAATTGATTGTACTGTATATGCACTGTAGTTCCCTGCGGTGGTGCAGTGGTAGCATTGTTGCCTCACAGCAAGAGGTTTTCCCGTTCAATTCTCGGCTGGAGTGCGGAGAGTGCCTTCTGTGTGGAGTCTGCATGTCCTCCCCATGGCTGGATGGGCATTCGAAAGACATGCATAAATGGGCGGGTCTTCGTTAAAGGTTAGATGTCGAGCTGGCACCTCAGCATTCGTTAAAATCTACTGCCAATCATTAGCGGATCGGAGTTTCTCTGTGGCGACCCCTAACCGGGAAAAGCCAAAAGACAGCAACAACAACTGTATATGCACTGTTGTGCATGCATACCAGGTAGCTTCCATGCTTATGTGTTATCGTCTTGTGACATTTAATTATGATTCAGTGTGTGCATGAGATAAATTACCACATTACACCTTCCTCCCACATTCAACTGTCCATGCATTGTGGCAGTTAACCTGCAGCTATTGTTGCAACAATTAGCCTTTAAAAATTGAGAGGAAACTGACATTCAACAAATGTTGTCCATAGTCCAGCACTACCACTGTTGTATGGTTCGTATCTATGTATTGCCATGTCTTGTATGTGCAACAGAAGGACATGTCATTTGACATTAATTTTGGATGACAGTTATCATGCTGTCCCACTGGCATGATGTGGTATTGTATCCCATGTGTTGGCAGTGCTGATGCCAAGTGGTGCCATATACAGATATGTCATACCTATGGGTAGTTTTTCTTTTCTGACTGATCAAATGCCAATGTAGCATTAATATATACAGCGGGGTAAGGCTAATTTATTCTGAAACAGTAAGTTATGTCATGTTTACTGTATGTTACATTTCCACGACCATTTCTTATTCACAAAAGTTCATCAATAGTTGTACGCATTAACTGATGATTGCACATACAAAGTTCAAACAAAAGCTGGCTGAGATGGATCCATGGTAAAGCTACAATTTATTGAACTTTAATAAACACAAACACAAATTAAAAAAGATTAGCACTTTTGTTTACTTCTTATGAACTTTATCAGATCAATTATTTTGTGTTTGTTTATATTAAAGTTCAATAAATTGTAGTTTTACCATGGATCCACCTGAGTCAGCTTTTGTTTGGACCTTGTTTGTACATGGTCTTTCTGTTTCATTTGATGATTGTATATGTCTCTGCACATATTCAGATCCATACTGTCACAAAATTGTATCTTTTACATGTTTGCATTCACTGACTTATAATTGATTTGCTGTAATGATGCTCACAGGAGTGTCTTCTTCTCCGTAATGAGTAGGGTGTGTGACATAAACCTGCATTTGTTTATTCAACATTGGCATGCCAGGATATGTGTATGTGATTGAAATTCTTAACTTGCTTACTTATGCCTGTTGATGTTGCATGATTACACATTAGTGTGTATGTGTGATTTATAGTGCACTGTTTTCTGGACATCAGCAATCAGTCTGCCCTTGTGACATACATTTGCCATTTGCTTAAATGTATTTTGGGTTGACTTTGAAAGCATCCTGTGTGCTGTACACATGCATTTGCAATGTGTAAACTTACCTTGTTGTTCTGCTTTTCCCTGATGTGGGCCCGAGTTGTCCACCTCACTTCAACCTTCATATTTCCATATTATATTGTGCAGATATGTTTGCCTTTGTTGCAGTTATTGATCATTGTCATATATTATGTTGTTGACATGGTGAACATGTGCCAAATGTGTGGCCATTTTATGGATGTAGGACATCTGCACACAAGTCACTGACTACTGCTTGCAGTACATCTGTTTTCATTATATTTGTCTGTTAAACAGTGTACAGTGTTGAAATCCATGTGCACAACCTGATGTATTTTTAAGCTGTACTATTTGATTTGTGCAAATATTCTTACATGTCCTTGGTGTGTGTATGAGTATTATTATTTTCATGTACTTTCCATTTAAGCCGCTGACAGTCATACATATATGCCTACACCTGCCTTTGACATGGCATATGTGTGCCACATATATGCATTTCATCACGTTTGTTTGGGTTGTGTACACCTAACTGTGTATTTATCAATCATTTTGCCTAAGTATTGCTGTTTGGCATTGTGCTTGGTTGTTTGCCTTTCACATGCGTGATCAGAGGTTTGGTTCTGTCCTTGTTGGAGTTATATAGCATTCTTAGATCTGCATTTGCTCATTTGCGATGTTGCTTGGCTTACACTTGCACTGCTGATAGACTACTTGAATATGTACTTAATTATCCAGTGTGTATTGTGAACCTTATTTATTCCCTACAACACACATCTGCCATTAGTCATACACATCCAGTTATGACTGACACACAGTTTGCAACATATCATACTTGGATAGTGCAAAGGTAGATGATTTTCTGCATTTCACCATAGCTGATATGCATCACCACCCTGTTTGACAACTTTCCATTGCCCGTATTGTCCAGTGTGCCATCTGTGTAACTTACCTGTCCTTACTATTTTTTTCCAACATTTGCCTGCCTTGTGCTGTGATATTTGTTTTATGGGTATACCTGCTGTGGTGGCCTTCTCTTCCTCTTTCCTTATCTTTACATTTCCTTCTAGTTTTAAAAAAGTAAAAAAATGGGGAGAGATTCTGTTGTAAATATGTATTTAAGACTGTCAGAATACTTGAATTGTGAGATTCTTTCCATAACTTTGTTTATGTACATCATACTTTTATCAAAGAAAAAAAGGGAGATACATTATTTAAACTTTACATTTATCTAACTAGATTGATCTCACTAGCTATATGGCCTGTTTTCTGGTGAGGCCTAAGGTGGTATTTATAGAACCTCTGGAAGTTTGGCCAAGGCACATTCTTTTTGAGAGAGGTAAAGTGTCATGTAAATTGGAAAAGGAAGTGGAATCTGAATTTCTACAAGCAGAGGTAAAGAAGGATACACTGGAGGTGTTTATTGTTGCTGATGTGCCAGAAAACTTAATGGCAGAGAAAGCAGTCAAGGTGTGGCTGCTCAAGGTTGTTGGAGAAAATATAGTTGTTCATGAAATGTATGGTGCTTCAGTGTAAGCACATTCATGAATTTTAATCTGTATAAATTGCAAGGCTGCAGATTTGTAGCTGAAAACATTGTATATAAAACAGCAGGAATATTGCAGACCTCGAACTGGGAGGCTGTATCAAGAATAAAGGGGGTCGGGTCAGGTGGCATGGACAAGAAGAGCTGATTCAAATTAGAGAAATCAAAAGATGGAGAATGGAGTGCTTGGCCTTTCTTTGTAGAAGCAGTATGACGTTTTCTGTAAAATTGTTTATGTTAGAAAATAAGATCAAAACATTTTTTATAATACTATATACGGATCTACTACAGTAAACCGACAGCTCACAAGACCAACAACTAGATCACCAACACCACAAGAACGAAAGTGCAAAAACACGAAAGTTCACACGCCTGAAAAAGCACAATCCCGACAGTTAACAAAACAAAAAAAATTTGCTGTTCTGAATAACACACACACATCACAAGCACACCAAAAACCTTATAAACCTACACTACACCTTGCATACACAACTATCTATGCATTAACCTTAACCCAAACCCTAACCCTAAGGTCCGGCACTATCGCGCACTTACCTTACCCGCACCCTAACCCTAAAGTCCGTCACTATCGCATACTTACCTTACCCACACCCTAACCCCAAAATCTGTCACTATCGCACACTTACCTTACCTGCACCCTAACCCTAAAGTCCATCACTATTGCACACTTACCTTACCTGCACCCTAACCCCAAAGTCCGTCAGTATTGCACACTTACCTTACCCGCACCCTAACCTCAAAGTCTGCCACTATCGCGCACTTACACAGTCACACTCAAATGCAAGCACACATGTTTTGCATGTCGGTGTTTTTGGCGTTGGGATTTCAACTTGTTGGGTATTTCCTTTGTCGGTCTTCTGGTGTCGGTCATCTCGTTGTCATTGTTTTGGCTTGTCAGTCTTATCAGGTAGACCCCTATATACATGGGGAGAACTAGGGATGATAGTTTGTGGAGAAAAAAGAAAACATTCTAACTATAGAGATATGAGGCATGTAAACATTGTGTAACAGTATTAACTTTGTACTGTGGGCAAGTGGGACATTTTAATAGGGAAAGTCAAAATTATACAGATTGCAAATTTTCTTTAAAATATAGATATGATACTGCTTCATTTGGAGAGAAAATAATACAGCACAAAGATGAAGTTTTGAAATAGTATCGTGGAAGTTAGGGATAACATACTGTTGAGCAAAAAGCGAATGAACAGGTAACTAAAAAATAAAAGATTGAAAAAGCTAAATAAATAAAATGAATAATATCAAACATGTTAAAGAACTGTAAAGAAAAGTCCACATGAAGAGGAGCTGATAAAACAGTAGGAAGAACAAAGTAAGTGTTTTGTTGTACGTATAAAGAGAAAGAGTACACAAAAATGTAAGAAAGGTGCATGTTAGCAAAAATGAAAATAGACACATGGACACATAACAGATTTGCAGTTTTATAACATAATAAAGAAAGTAAAAAAGTAGAGGCCATACTTAGAATGAGAAAAGAAAGTTGGCACATAAAACTTTTATTGAAATGAGTAAATTTACAACTTTAAATGTAAGAAGAAATAAAATAATAAAAAGAAGAAAAGAAATAAGGAATACACCAATAACTGATTTAAGAAAAAATGGATGGATGTCTTCTTGTAATAATTGTATGTTAAAGATAGGAAGTTGGTTGTGCTTACAAAAAGTAATAGAGGAGGAGCCTTTTTTAATTAATTAATTAATCAGTTAATCACTAAACCTTTGCATACAAGATACTGCATTAACCAGACAAAAGCCCTACCCTCCAAAAGCTATGACAAGCATACTCTACTTCTAGAACCCTCTGCTCTAATAACAAATTCATACTAGATACCACCAAAGCAAAGAACACAGCTGGTGAATTGCTTTTCTCAAACTACATTTCTAAAATATGGAATAAACTGCCCACAAAAATTACCTCCTGCTGCTCTATAGCACAGTTTAAAAAACTCCTAAAATTACACTTGAAGGACACCGGGCTCTGTTCTTGTAGCTGCCCTGGATAGGCCTCTAACTGTCTAAGTCTACCTCCTTAACCAGGTTTTGCTGTCCTCTCACATCCTACTGATACTTCTGTCCACACCTTACTCTAACTAGTCTCTCTTGCTCATGATTATTAGTTGACTTATGTTTTTATGACTACTATGTATGTATTTACTCTTGCTGGATGTGCATTGTACACATTTACCTCCATTGTATTATATTTATTGCCCTGTAACTGTCATTTTAACCCTTTATTCCTGCTTACAGGCAAGCCAGATTTATTTTGCAGTGTGTGTATGTTTTATATTCTTTGTAATTGGAACTTGTAAGGTTTTGTAACTGGAGCTTTTCTCCCTGGGCCTCCACTGAAAAAGGACATGTGTCCAACTGGACTTTCCCGGTTAACAAATGTGAAATAAATTAACAAATAAATAAAATAAATAATTTTAGCAAGCAACGTAAGATAGTATTTGTACAACTTTTTTTTATAATATTTTAAAATATACAATGTGTAAAATAGGCACAAAAAAATCTTCATGCAACTCGCCCATTCCCTAAAGAGATGCCGCATTATTGCGTCTGTGTTACTATGTTATTTGGATCATCTTCACTGAAGGGTTCAGCCTTCTTATAGTGAAAGGCATTATCTTGGTTGCACAAGCTTGTGGTGTGTAGGAGGTAGGAATTTAATTACCTGGTAAAGACTGCGTGGACATTGAAACATGACCTGTTAATAAGTGGAAAAGTATGCATATGTCTTACGTGGATTAGAGGTATGAGCATAACTCAGCATTATCTTAGGTTCATAGGAGGTTACCAGGCTAAAGACTCTAGGGCCTTTTCAAGCCTAGCAATGTAATACCCATGTTCCCTAAATGACCATTATTGGATGGTTTGATTGTTTACAGAGCAAATCTATGATCATCACCAGCTGCCCCTGTCCATGAGGGACATAGGTACCACCCAAGGGATGAATTTACTATCTCCCATCTAGTTGTCTAGCTTGCGCTTAAATAGGGTAATTGAGGAGCTCTGCTTAATTGACTTGGAAGTATATTCCAGAGTAGAGGTAGTCTCTGGGAGACATATCTGTCTGACCTGCATGTTTTGTTTAAGTCACAGGTTAGGTTGAGAACTCTGGAGCGAGTGACTCTTCTCCCATTTAATTTGCAGACATGCAGCATTTCCATTAGGGCAGGGTCAGAGACTGCTCTGTAGGCCAGTCACAGGTTCATCTCTCAGCAGCCTGTAGGACACAGAGTACAGCCACACGTCTTTCGTTCTTTCCAAGTAGACCATGTTTTGGAGTCCCTGAATTCTCTTGGTCAGGAACACTTTCTCCAGCTGCTGCAGGCATCTGGTGAGGTGCATGCAAAAGAGAGAGTTATACTCTATTAGTGGTCTGACAAAGGTGGAGTACATAGAGCACCTCTATGACACTCTTCAAGAGGAACTTGGATGAGTGGATGGGGCACCAAAAATTCTTACTAGGGATAGTGCCCACAACACTCCTGGACATGGGCAGTCCACTAAATGTAGTCATGGGTATTGACTTGCATTTCTATGTTATTACATTGGGATGAAATGGCTGGCCTTAAAATGACCTCTGCATTGATAGCCTAGTAATCTTCTATGATCCTATGATCCTACAGAGAAGCTATAACATTCTTGGTCATGGATGCAATGCCCTTATTTATAAGGTGTGCAATGTAAAAGGGTTTCCTTACCACTGTGGATACATAGTGATCAAAGTTTAGACTGCTATCAACTTGTGTTTCCAACTCACACTCTACTGGGTTCAAGCTCAGGGGGTGTTACCTATATTGTAATTTGCAGGGGATACCTCTTTGCCAAAGGGGACAATGATGCACTGTTTTGCATTTAGTTTTAGACCATGGCTTTGGCACTGATCATTTGTCTGTGTTAACCTCTCCTGTAATATGCTAATATCTTTAGGGGACTCAATGATTGCTCCCAGTTTGCAGTCATCTGCAAACTTGGTAAGCTACAGGCCATCTACTTTTGCCTGGACTTCCAAGAAATAGATTCCAAACAGTAGAGAACCCATCACAGAACCTTGTGGTACCCCACTGGTAACTGTTCTACTGGTGGAAGTGGAATCTCTAACTTTGACAGCATGGGTTCTGTCGGTGAGCCAGCTGGCTACCCATCTAGTGACATGTGGGTTAATCCCTTTTAATTTCTCCAAGTCTTTTGAGTTTTTAATACCATGACAGGAATGGACCCCATTGGTAAGTCAAAGTACGATTAAAGTTCATGAAATTAGTATTGTTTCAATCGTTGATGTCAGCCAGAAGTGCTCTTTGCAGCACCCACAGTGTGCCCAGTAAATGACTCCTTCTGCAATTCGTATGGGGTTACATGTATTGGTAACATATCTAAATACAATTGTAGATTCTTTTTTATAAGACCCATTGCTCCTCCTACTACTTGTACTGTCTGGGTATCTTTCTTTCACATTACTCTCATTTCTACCTGCAAATCCTGATATTTTATGACTTTGTGTCTACCTGTACGCAAGACACTGTAGTCACTGGGTGTGGCAATTTCAATGATCAATGCTATGTCTTATTTTCATGGACCACTATATCCAGTTTTCTAGCATCTATCTTTTGAACTGTTGGTAATGGGTGATCCATGTGATGTACACTTCATTTTCTATAATACTTTGTGGTTCATGTTTCCAGTGTTTTTCAGCCACTTCAATACCATAATGTTTGCTCAATCCCCAGTGCAACAGCCTTGTCACATTATTATGCCTTTCAGTATACAGTCCTTCTCCTATTGGTATGTCACAACCAGTAATGAGGTATGCAACTGTTTCCAATTCTATTTTATAAAACCTACATTTGTCTGTTTCTCCCACATGTTCAATGGACTTTGTAAACCAACGTGTGTGTAGCCTACTATCTTGGGTTGCCAATATTAACCTTTCATCTCTTGGTTTGAATTTGCCTCTCTTTAACCATTCCTGCATTCGATCCTGATCAACATAAGGTTCTTCCAGAAGTTTTCTATACTTGCAACTATATTTATGCATTTTCCACATTTCTTGCCTTCTCATCTGGTTCCTCATATTATATTCTTTCTTTTGTTTTTGGCACATTCAGTCACTGCCTGATTTTTGTCTACTTTTGGTTTGATTTCCATTCCTGCTTGACACCGATATGCTTCTGCTAAATTAAGTAGAGAAGTCATATTAGATTTATTCTCCTCATGTTTCAAAACTTTCACTATATTTGGGTCTTGTGAGGTCAGCAGATATGTGTGGAGTCCCACAATTGCAGATCTATACATGTAATCAGTTTCAAGGAGGCCCATCCCTCCTTTGGAACAGCGAATATATAATCTTGGTATACATTGATTTTTATAAATAATTTCGTGAGCATGAAGCATCCTTCTTGTTTTCCTATCTAATCTCTCCAACACATATTGGGGCTAGTCAGTTACTCCAAAACTGTAAGTTAGGACAGGAAAAGCAAATTGGTTTATTGCTTGGATTTCGTTCCTACATGTCAATGCTGGTTTTCATGATTAATTTAAGTTTTCAAAAGTATTCCTTACTAAGTTTTATTTGCATTTGTTCATGTTTTATTACTGATCCTTCATCAGTTCCAAATATTTATACACTCCCACTTGCTCAAGTTCTTTTATATTATATTCTTGTCCCAAACTGATGTTTCCGTGGTACTGCAGTTTTCCTGCTCTAAAGGTTGCTTTTGCCCATTTATGAAGACCAAATCACATTCTTATACCAACTAAAAAAGTTTTGACAACTGCAGTTATGCTTGCAGTTCCTCATCTGATGAGCTAAACAGTTTTAAATCATCGACAAAGAGAAGATGAGAAGGCTTTATACTTTGTTGTTTTCTAGGAGCCAAATTATAGCCATGGCCTAAGCTGTTAAGTAAAGAGTTTAATGGGTTAAGGGCAAGGCAGAATAGCAATGGTGACAGCGAGTCACCCTGGAATATCCTCCATTGAATTTTTATGCCTGGGATAATAATTTGTAATTTATGATGGCTTAATTGCAAAGTGCTCTGCCACTGTTTCATGGTCACTGTAGTGTAACCAAATTAGTGTAGGGTGTATCTTACAAATTTTAAGCACTCTTTTATCCATGAATGTGAGATACTATCAAATGCTTTTTTGCAGTCATTCCATGTCATATTTAGAGTCTTCCTCTTTTTACAGTTCTCCACTATGACTTTATTTCACAACAAATTATCCTTTGTTCCATATGGCTTTCTTTTATTCCCCTTTTGTTCTACTGCCATAACTGAGTTTTCTTCTAATTGACTATAAACTCTGTTAGCATCAGTTCCCATGTATAGTTTATACATCATTGGAAGGCAAGTTATTGGTCTATAATTTTTAGTGTAGCTTGCAGGTTCACTCTTAAGTAGGAGCATTGTTTTTCCTCTTGTTAGCTAGGTTGGTGTCTGTTCGGGGTGCACATATAAATAGTTCTTACTCATGGCTAAATCTTTGTATAAAGATGTTAGTACTTTTAACCAAAAGTTAGGTACTGCATCTGGGCCTGGGGTTTTCAAATTACAGACTTTTCTTAACTTTGTTTCGGTCTCTCTAGCTGTTACTTCATCCCATTTCATATCCTGTACCTTTAAACTTCTTATTCTCTCTTTTACCTCTTCTATCCATTTAGCATATTTGCTATGTTCCACAGGATCTTCATTGATACATCTCCAAAATATATCTAGTTCTTTTTTTTTGGTGGTCTTTCAATTCCTTTTACCTTGTTTCCCAATTGTCTATAAAACCTTTTTTTGGTCATCAATAAATTGCTTATTTTGTACTTTTCCTTTATATTTTTCTGCATATCGTCTACGTTTTTCCACCTGTGCTGAAATTTTTAGTTTGTTATTTGCAATAGTGAATGATAGATCCTGGTCTGTTCTAATACTGTGCATTGGTTTAATCACATCTATCTTTCTAAGTATTTGTTTGATCTGTTCCCTCTTCTATAGTCTTCTAACAATGACACTTCTTGTCTTAATTGCTTTATAGCTTTATCAATTCTGTACTTCCATGATGGTATCTAATTTCTCCCCTTCCTTTCCCTCACTGCCCTGTGTTCTTGTGGTCGAACTTTATCAGTTATTAATTTAGCTGCACAGTAGTATATCCTGTTTATTTCTGTTATATTGCATGGATCTTTATGGACAGTCCTAATTACTGTGTTCATTTCTTTTGTCAGACTTCTGACTTTTTGGGTTTTATTGACTTTCTGCAGTCTATTTCTTCCATTGTTCTTAATATATCTATCTATGTCTATTAAATCAAGCAACTCTCCTCTTAACTCATTTTCTTCCAAACTGAGGGAACATCCCTTGTTTTCCATTTCCTGCAGGCATTCTATAGAAAGTTCTATAGCATCTTCCTGTGGCGCATTCTCTTCAATTTTATTGTGTGCCATCCATTGCTCTGTCATGTGGGAACTCACTGGCATACAACTCCTCAGCACTGAAGGCATCAGTTTACAGTTTCCTGTTCCTTCCCTTGCTGTCTAACTTCAAGTGAACATTTATATATTTTTTTTCCTTTGGAAGGCTCCAGAATATCTTCATATGGCACCTGACCAATTCCTTCCTGTTCTACTGGTTTCCCCTTAATTTGGATATCAATTGCTCTATCCTGTTGTTCATAGGTTCATAGGTAGGTACTAGGCTATCTGCCTGAGGGCATTTATAAGCCTAGCCAGAGTGTGTCAGCTTTTGCCACCCCATTGATTAATTAACTGATCCTCTGTCAAGCAGAGCCAATGAAGTGATCCCAGGGGTGTATTTTCTGTTACCCACCCACTCGTCAAGGTTACTCTTGAAGAGTGTTAGTGAGGGGCTCTGCCTGATGTAATTTGGAATTTTGTTCCAAAGCATGGGGAGTCTCTGTGAAAGGAATCTATCCCTCCAGCATGTTCTATTTATTGTTGTAGCGAGGTTTAGCTCACTAGAGCGCATGGCTCGCAGTGACTTGGATTTCTTTAGGTGGAGCATGTCCATCAATTCTGAGTTGAACATGGCTTTGTAAGCCAGGCAAAGATCACCTCTGAGTAAGCGATATGCCACTGAGTACAGCCGGAGTTTTTTTCAGTCGGGCTGCATAGGACATATGTTTGAGACCAGTAATCCTCTTGGTGAGGTACTTTTGTGGTCTTTCCAGCTGTTGGAAGTGTCTTGTGAAGTACATCCCAAATGGGGCATTGTACTCTATGATGGGTCTAATGAGTGATGAGTAGAGGGGCACTATAACCTCTTTATTTGTAGATGTGAACCCTTTAGTAATTAGATGGGCCACATAGAAGGATTTCCTAACTACTTTGGCAATATGATTGTCAAAGGAGAGATTGCTATCTACCTGGGTCCCCAGATCTCTTATTACCTCTTCTGTATTAAGGGGGCTGCCACCTATGTGGTAATTCATGGGTGCTTTGTTTTTCCCAAATGGGATGACTATGCATTTTTTGGCATTTAGCTTGAGGCCATGACTTTGACACCAGGTGTCTGTCTCAGTAAGGCCTTTTTGGAGGATGTCCGTGTCAGCTGGAGAGTCAATTATGGCTCCCAGTTTGCAGTCATCGGCGAACTTGGTTAGCCATAGTCCTCCTGTGTTTGCCTGTACTTCTGAGAAGCTGTGGTGCTTTGTTAATTAGATTATCTACACTGAATCCTTTACTCCCCAGGTACTCTACAACCACAATTTCTATTTCTTTAACTCCAGTACTGATCTCCTTTTCTTCTTTTCCTCTTTGTCTTCTTATTTTTTTGTATTGTAAAGTTTTCCACGTCTGGATTCCTCTGCCTGTATTTCTGTTCAAATATATTTGGTGCTGCTCTTTTTGTATTGGTTAGTTTTGCTATCTCCTTTGCATAAATATTACACCATAGTAAATCTATTTTTCTTTCCCATGTCCATATTTCTTCTTCAGATGTCTCCTGATCTCCCTATTTCTCCTTACTTTGGGGACTCACTCCATCATGCTGTGATGTAACCAGTGTTAGACCTTCTACACCAAATTCTTCACTTTGCAGGTACTCTATAACTTCAACTTCTATTTTTTTAACTTCTACATTACTGATCTTCTTTTCTACATTCCCTCATTGTGATATTATTTTTTTATTGTGAAATTTTCAATATCCACATGCCTTTGCTTGTATTTCTCTTTGAATATCTTTGGGGCTGCCTTCTTTATATTGATTAATTTGGTTTTCTCCTTTGCAGTAATATTGCACCATATCAAATCTCTTTTTCTTTCCCATGTCCATATTTCTTTTTTATACTTTTCAAATATATCTAGGTTTTGTTGTTTATATTTTCACACTTCCTCAGATGCTTCTTTTTCCAAACAGATGAAAGTTTCTTGCTCTATATACTGTTTTTCACAAATCTGTTGTATTAATGAATACAAATTTACATTTGGAGCTTCTGACAGTTTTTCCTGTGGAAGTATTTTTCTTTCCTCTAATTTCTCTCTTAATTATTTTGTATATCTTTTGTCTGGAAATTCTGAGCTTTTCGTATAATAGTAACAATACACAATTTCTTTCTTATCTCAATAGTCCACTTTATCGTCTTTATGGCAATTCCTTGGCCTATCAGTTTTTGTGATTTTTATGGACTACTACTTCCTTCTACAATGGGGGGGGGCATCCTCCCATTGGGCCAGGCATGGCCCCCTTGTAGGAATGCTTCTGCATTTTGAGGATTCTACACTATCAACTTTTCCAGTCCTGACACCAGTGTGCCTACCAGGATTGGGCACTTTTTTATCCTGGGTCTTGTGCACCCAGCTTGCTTTTTTAATTTTTAACCTACTTCTGTCCATGATATATGCTATATAAATACAGTCTATATAGCAGTATTGTCTTGGTGAAATTTTGTGAAAAACAGGGTCCACCTCATGAAGGTACTCACCGAGACTTCAGGATAAATTCAATTTCAACAATACTACCCCTTGCTTGCTAACTTATCATTTCTCCATTCGGACCCCAATGTATGAATGTGGGATACTATCAAATGCTTTTTTGCAGAGAGTTCCTCATCTGATGAGCTATACAGTTTTAAATCATCGACAAAGAGAAGATGAGAAGTCTTTACATTTTGTTGTTTTCTAGGACCCAAATTATAACCATAGTTTAAGCTGTTAAGTAGACAGCTTAATGGGTTAAGGGCAAGACAAAATAGTAGCGGTGACAGAGTAACCCTGGAATATCCCCCTTTGAACTTTTATCCCTGGGATAATAATCTGTCATTTATCATGGCTTAATTGCAAAGTGGTCTGCCACTGTTTCATAGTCACTGTAATGTAGTCGATCAGTGCATGGTGTATCTTATACATTTTTAAGCACTCTTTTATCCATGAATGCAGGATACTATCAAATGCTTTTTTGTAGTCAATTCATGCCATACTTTGATTCTTTCCCTTTTTTACAGTTCTCCACTATGACTTTATTTAACCACAAATGACTTTCTTTTATTGCCCTTTTGTTCTATTGCCATAATTGAGGTTTCTTCTAAATGACTATAAACTCTGTCAGCATCAATTCCAGTGTATGGTTTATACGTCTTCAGAAAGCAAGTTATTGGTCTCCAATTTTAATGGTAGCTTGTAGTTCACTCTTAAGTAGGAGCATTGTTTTATCTGTTGTTAGCCAGTCTGGTGTCTGTTTGGGGTGCACATATAAATAGTTCTTACTCATGGCTAAATCTTTGTGCAAATATGTCAATACTTTTAACCAAAAGTTAGGTACTGCATCTGGGGTTTTCAAATTACAGACTTTTCTTAACTTTGTTTCAATCTGTCTGGCTGTTATTTCATCCCATTTAATATCCTGTACCTTTAAAACCTTGTTCTTTCTTTTACTTCTTCTGTCCGTTTAGCATCTTTGTTATGTTCCACAGGATCTTCATAAATACTTCTCCAAAATATATCTATTTCTTCTTTTTTTGGTGGTTTGTGGTCTTTCAATTCCTTTTACCTTATTTCCCAGTTCTCTATAAAACTTTTTTGGGTCATCTATAAATTGCTTATTTTGTACTTTTCCTATATATTCATCTGCATATCTTCTAAGTTTTTCTGCCTGTGCTAAGATTTTTAGTTCCCCAGGGAGAGTTTATCGATGATATCTGAATGGAGGATTGTGTTGAAAGCCTTGCTGCCTATGTCAAAATAGATGGTATGTACTACCTTGCCTTCATCCAGGGCTTTGGTGACATTCTTGAAGAGGTCCACCAGGTTTATTAAGCATGATCTACCTTAATGAAGTCAAACTGGGTCAGGTCGAGAGTTTGAAGGTTGCCTATGTCCTTGTTGATAAGGTCCATGATGATTCTTTTCATGGCCTTGGAGATAAGGCTGGTTAGGCTTATGGGTCTATAGTTCCCAGGGTCGGTTGATTAACCCTCTTTGTGCAAAGGGATTACAGTTGCTGTTCTCCAATCTGCTGGAACAAAGCCAGTGCTCAGGCTGTGGTTAAAGACAGTTCCAAATGGATCTGCTAGCTCATGTTTTAGGTTGTTTAATAAGCAGCCTGGTGTGTTATCTGGTCACATAGAGGCTATGTTTTTGGCCTTGATGAGTGCAGATATGACTTGCTCATTGGGGATACTGGGGTGAGGACAGTTGTTAGGTACAGTATGTTTTGTGGTATGGCTGGTGGGGATGGGGGGATGAAGTTTGCTCGAAATCTGTCAGTAAACAGGTTGGGAATTTAGTCAGGGTCAGTGTGAGTGCTACTGTCCACTATGAGTTTGGCACATAGCTGGGTATTCCCTTTTAGATTTCAGACATAGCTAAATAATGCCTTATGATTGTCTATAGCTAGGGAAGCTAATTTAGCCTTATAACTAGCTTTAGAGGACTTTACCAGCTATCTGATTGGCTTGTTCAAGCTGTGGAGGGTATTCTTTCTCTGCTGACTAAATTCTCTCTTGTTCTTAGATATCAGTTTCTTCCTTTTGTTATATGACCTGTTTATACTTGAGGTCCACCAGGGTGGCTTGTTTTTATGGGAGGACTTGGTTTTGATCCTGTCAGGTACAGCAGAGTTAATACATTTATTTAAGTGGTTATACAGGGCATTTGTGTACTCCTCTGCATAGGAGTCATTGTTGGCTGTGTTAGCATGGCATTTGAAACTTTTCAAATCATCACTTAGTAGGCTATAGTTTGTTCTGGAGAAGTTTCTCATTTTTTGTTGCTCCTGTGGAGGTGTTGGGTCTGATTGTTACTTTGAATGAGACAGATTTATGGTTTGACCTTACTAAGGAGGGCAGTACAGAGTGGGTAGTATAGTAACCCCCTTATTGGTGAGTACTAAGTCGAGAACATTTGATCCCCTTGTGGGGGTGGAGGCTAACTGTTCCAGAGCATTTGTATTAACAACGTCCAGGAACCTCAGGGTGATCGAGCTTGTACTCATGTATGTCGCTCACTCAATAGAAGTATAGTTGAAATCTCCCATGGCCAAGGTGTTTGGCTGTACAGTGAGTGACTCAAGCAAGTGCTTCTTATGGTTCTTATGGTTCATGGTGGGGGACCTGTAACTAACAATGATGTGGTAGGGTGTTTTACCTATAGTTATTTGGAAATGGAGTAGCTCAAGAGAGTCGTACTGTTTAACCAGTCTCGAGGTGTATCTGGATTTAATGAAGATGGATACACCTCCACCTTTGGTTCTTTCATGCTCATTTTGAAGTCTGAATGTGTGGAAGGCATTGTACCCCACACTTGGGATGCTCTCTGCGGCCTTGAACCAAGTCTCAGTGACTGCACAGATGTCAGCATCTTTGAAGGTGAGGAGAGCTTCCAGGGAGTGCAGTTTCCTGTTTAAACTCTTAGCATTAAGCAGCATAACCATGAGTTTGTGGATTTTTTTACATTGGAATTTTGGTTGTTTTAGTATTGCCTAAAATAGGCACTATGGGGGAGGCAAGCATCTTTGCCAGTATTTGAAAACCTAGAGGAGACAGGTGAAGACCATCTCTGGAAAAGCAGCGTGGTCTGTTGACTATGTCTTCCTAGGCTGATACTGGATCCCCCTGGACTGACACCAGAAGCTAAGCCCATTGTTGAAGTCAATCATTTTTTGTTTATATTGTGGCAATATCCCAGGTGAAGGTAGAATGCTGCTTAGGGCTAGGGACATACCTGCCTGGGACAATTACTCTGAGAGTTCAGTCATGTTTCTCTTCAAGTAGTTCAGGGAGGTATGTCTCATGTCATTCAACCCAACCTGCACTATGATAGAGTCATAACAGTAACTGTTGTTGAGTGACTTGAGTGCGTGCATGATTTGATGGATATTGGCACCTGACAGGCAGGTGACCATGACCTTCTCCTTGTCCTACCTAGTGAGGGGGACATCTGTGTGTCTCACTATGGAATCTCCTATGACCAGGACATTTAGTTTTGAGGTGTTCTGCCTTAGGGGCTTATTCACTGAGATACTGGTATATGTGCTGCTATGTGTAGTAGATTTTGGTCATGCTCTAGTATATGTGAGTTGTTTGTGCTTGGGAGGTCTTTGGTCTTTTGGAGGGCTCTTAGTGAGTACCTCTGCATATGTGGGTTTATATGTCACAACATTTTCTGGTGTGAGAGGAGAGGTGTGTGTGTCCTGACAATCTGTTTGATGTCTAGTTTATTGTTACATATTATAGTTTCATCTCTCACATACTGTATTTGTCAATCAGGTTGGTTGGAGAAATGTTGGGAAACTGACTGTCCATTGCAGCAGCTTAAATGGGTCTATATTAGATCATCGAAGTGCTAATACTTCAAATGGTCTAATATTGACCCGAAAACAGCGAACGCTGAAAATAGCGAAGCTGCAGATAACCAAATTTTTTCCTAGGGAAAGAATTCGGTTGTCCATTTCTGTGGCTTCACTATTTTCAGCCCTGTGGTGGAAAGTTATGGGTTGGGTTCAGGTAAGTGTGTGATTGTGTGGGCGTTAGGGTTAGGGCTGGGTATGTGAGTTAGGGTTAGGGCGTGGGTGAGGTGAGTGTGTGATAGTGATAGACTTTAGGGTTAGGGCGGGGTATGTGAGTTAGGGTTAGGGCGCGGGTGAGGTGAGTGTGTGATAGTGACAGACCTTAGGGTTAGGGCTTGGGTTAAGGATAGTGGATAGATAGTACTGTATGTACAGTTTAGTGTAGAGTTAAATGTAGGATTTTAAGTGTATGTGTGTGGATTGCTGTTTTTTTGGTGTGCTTGTTTGAGTGTGTGTTTCTCGGGAACAGTGAATTTTTTCCCAGGGAAAAATTTGCTGTTCTGAGCTTTCGATGTTTTTAGATTTCGTGCTTAGAAGTTTGAGGTTGTTGTATTTGATGATGTGCTGTTTCGTTGAACTGATATAGACCCGGTTAAACCATAAGTACTGTTAGGGGATGGACAAGTTAGATCAGCTTTTGCTCTAGGGTTAGCAAGGGGGCTTATTCTGTTCAGGATTAGAGATTAAAAAGTCTGGCAATGCAGCTCAGTGCTCAGCTGAGTTGCCTGCAGTGCAGCAGGGAAGCCTGGGAGGGTTCTACTGACTGTTCTCTAGGGAAAAAGTTGTATTTAGGCAGCTGGATCTATACATGGCACTGCTAACCCCCATTGCACAGTGTGCAGCTATGCACAAATGTAAATTAAATACAAGTGAATTTAAGTAGGTTTAACAAGCACTACCATTAGGAAAGCTATGCACAGAGCCTTATTCCAGCAATCCCCAATTCAGATGGGTCCTGAGCTACATACTTCTGCCACAGGGGTGCAGGGAGGCCCTTTTAATGTAAGATGGCTGGTTTTAGTGCTCAAGCGATACCAAACAGTCTAGATTCAGCAAGTCTGAATCTAGCCTATGCTATTTATGGGAGAAGTATCAGTGATACAAAGTGCAGAATGAAGCAGTCACAGCAGCAAAAAAAAAACCCAGAAAAAATACAGCAGCAGTTCAATAAATAGAGTTTACAAACTGTAATACAGGCTTAAAATATATTTATTTTTAGAAGATTTCAGTGGATGCCCTGGATTTGTGTTCAGATGCTCTACAGACCTCTGGCTAAGAATGCCAAACTCTGAGCAGCTCCGGTAAACTAAGGGCAAACCCATGCAAATGCAAGGCTTATATGCAAGTGAATTTAAACAGTTTTAACACAAACTACCAATTAGAAACCCACACACAGAGCCTTATTCCAGCAATCCCCAACTCAGATGGGTCCTGAGCTACATACTTCTGCCACAGGGGTGCAGGGAGGCCCTCTTAATGTAAGATGGCTGGTTTTAGAGCTCAAGAGATACCAAACAGTCTAGATTCAGCAAGTCTGATTCTAGCCTATTCTATTTAAGTTAGAAGTAGCAATGATACAAAGTGTGAAATGAAGCAGTTACAGCAGCAAAAAGCATTAAAAATGAAGCAGCAGTTCAATAAAATATAGTTCACAAAGTGCAATACAGGTTTAGATTATACTTATTTTTAGAAGATTTCAGTGGGTGCCTTGGATTTGTGTTTAGATACATTCCAGACCTCTGGCTAAGAATGCCAAACTGTGAGCTGCTCCGGTAAACTGTGCAGACCATAGTCCTTCCTAATGTAAAATAACTGGTTTGGAGCCCAAGTGCTTAAACCAGAGCTAAACACTTTCAGAATA
The DNA here is from genome assembly GCF_019279795.1 of Protopterus annectens. NCBI lineage: Eukaryota > Metazoa > Chordata > Ceratodontiformes > Protopteridae > Protopterus > Protopterus annectens. The sequence continues at coordinate 1,298,776,998 of NC_056735.1, forward strand.
AGACACAATAAGCTTTCAACCAGCAATTCCCTGCTGAGAAGGGTGTAGGCTATCCTCTCTTGCCACAAGAGTTTAGACCATGAACCTTCCTAATGTAAAATAACTGATTTGGAGGCCAAGTGCTCAAACAAAAACAAAAACACTTGGAATAACAGCCACAATAAGTCCTCACCAGGAATTACCAGCTCAGAATAGCAGAGGCTATCCTCTCCTCCCACAAGACACAAACCTTCTTAATGTAAAATAACTAGTCTGAAGCCCAAGTGCTTAACCAGAACTAAAGACACTTTTAGAATAACAGACACAATGAGCCTTCAGCTAGCAATTCCCAGCTTAGAAGGATGTAATCTACATCTCCTGCCACAAGAGTGTAGACTGCAAAACATCCTTATGCAAGATAACCAGTTTGGAACCCATGTGCTTAAATCAAAACTAAGTGGCTTAGAATAACAGTTACAATGTAATCAGGCTAATAACAAGCAGTAATAAATGCAGCAGAATAAATACAACTGAACACTTTAAGAACAAGCAACAAAAAGCAAAGTAAGTAATAAAGTAGGAAGAAGCACATGTACAGTAAATGCAGCTGAATAAAGTGCATTTTTTAAGTAAATGGGAAGGGAGGAAGCAGAAGATAATTCAAGTTTAAGAAACTAAGGGAGGGTCCTCCCCGCCTCCACAACTGTTCTCTCTGTACTCAGTAGAATGAGCTGATGAGATGGGACAGGAAGGAGTGTCCAAAATCAGATTTATAGTAGGGGCAGGCAACTCAAATTCCCCAAAATTTAAAAGTACAACATCAGTTGGGGATGGGTGGTTAAAAATGAAATACAGGCAGGGATTAGCAATAGTCAGGCAGAGAATAGCAAGCAAGCTAAACAAGCAATCCAGCTAAATAAAGATGCCTCCAAATATTGCTAGTTAAATGAAGAATGACATTTCTCATCTCCTCCCACTAATTAGCTGGATGTTATTCACTGTCTGCAAAGGAATTATTTTCTAAAAAGAAAGACTTTCTAATAGGTTCATAGATAATTACTAGGCTATTAAATTAAAGGGTCCTTTTTAAGCCTATCCATGCTTCCTCAGAATTAAACCCTGTACTTTGTGTCTTTGAATTAAAAACTTTAACCACCATCACACCCAATGGTCTACTTACTTAATCCAAAGATTTTGTGGTAAACATGTAATAAAACTGTGACCTCCATGAATCCCAAGTCTCTTTGTACTGACACAGAAGAAAAGGGAAAATGATGTGCAAAGAAAAGGCAAAAAATGGATGTAGAATACGACAGGGGTAGAAAGCTATACAAATGGTAAAATACAGACTGAGGAACTACAAAAACAGTGAAGTATTACTAAAACTGCTGATGTCTCAGGGAAATATACCCTATTGTACCCCATGAACTGACAGACAACATGAAGACTCCATACAATCTTGATGATAACAGAGCACATTTGGTACAGGTTGCACTTGCAGAAAATCTGTAAAGCTGGTCCAATCCAAAGCCAACTCCTCCAAAGAGAAAATAGTATTATTCAATAATATTATTTATGTTAGGGTTAATTGTTCAACCAACATAATTAGTAATGTCTTTTATGGCATGTATGGGTGTAACTTCTTGGCTTAAATTGTCTGTGTATAACAGCTTTGCTTCAGTTATTTCTAAGCTCTTTAGTCTTATTTTCCACCTAACATCTCTGCCAGTGATGTGGAATAATAAATCTCACTTGGGTTATTACGTTGCTGCATTGGATTTATTGCATTGATCCAAAAGGGATATAATTTCTACACAGTGGGAAATGAGACCTAGTATTACCGCAAAGTGCCTGTGGTGATAAGAAAACGCTATAGTTCCATTTCCTTTCCAGAAAATCCACAGGAATATTTCAATACATCAAACACTACTTTATCCTTAATTCATTTAGCGAGTCATGCACCTTTCATCTTCACAGCTTCACTTTCCGGGTCCGTGGTAGCATTGCTAGTTCTAGTCAACATTTCACTGGTGTAGTATCTATTTGTACTGCAGAGATTAAGGAACGTACAGTGCAGTTTTGGGACTCAGGAGTTGCAAGACTGACAAAAAAGAATAATAAGTTAGTCTTAATGCATTTTGGCAAGACTTCAGTTACCTAAAAAGAGAACATATCACTGTAGTCGATGTTGTAAACATTTGATAGTATGAGACTTATTAGTGCAAGTCCTGTAATAACAAGACTGAATTAATTGAAAATGCTAGCCTACATATACAAAGTCTGAGATTACTGTGTTGCCTTTACTTCTGAGATAAGGTGATCTCTAAGGAGGTGTATACAAATTCAGCTTGTGGGGACAACATTGTGAGGTGCAATAAACAACTCCAAAGAACAGCAGCAATGTTCGACTTTCACCGCTCTCTGTTTCTATAGTTATATTTTCCTTAATTCTAAGGCTCATCATGATAAGTTCCAAATTACAGTAGAGAGCCTTTTCATCCTCTTTCACAGTGCTATGAAGAAGTCCAGTGCAACTTTGATGGTAAATCCCATAGAGGACACAGGGGTTCCATAAAGTTTATACATTTGAGAACTGAATGCTAAAGTTGGTAGTTTTCTACTAGCTTTCCTTTGGCTTAGAAAGAAATTATTGTGCCTTCTCAATCACTGATAGTGTGACCAATCCAAAAAAAAACATGTATATAGCCAATACTGCTGGCTCTAGGATCCAGTTGCTCCATTGGTTTTGTAGACCGACTGTACAATTACTGGAGTGGTATGACCTGTTTTTCATGATCATCATCTTTTTCATGTACCCACTTCAAATGTTCTGAACCAATGAGTGCACAGTGATCATAACTACCTGCACACTTTTGTGCACACACTTTGTTTTGCTTTATTTTTTCAGGCTTATCTAGTATAGTCACAGTGTCTTCAATCTCTACTATAAGTATTATGGTGATATTGTCCACTAAAACTGCACATAGTCTCCATGACAGTTCTGTAGTAGTGTTCCCATGATGTGTTTCACCTTTGATTCTATTTGCTTTCAGACAGCATTTTTTGGGTCCCCTCAGACCTCATGTTTACAAGCCCACCCCCCAGTACCAAATATCCATTCCAGGTCTACCAGTTACTCTTCAAACCCCAAGACATATACCATTTTTGGTTGGGTCAGTCATGGATCCTGAGGGTGTCCTGGAGGCTCAGCTTGTCTCTGCTTCCATCTAAGTGTGTGTGTGTGTGTGTGTGTGTGTGTGTGTGTGTGTGTGTGTGTGTGTGTGTGTGTATGTATGTGTGTGTGTGTGTGTTTGTGTTTTTTTTTTATGATCTACCCACTTCCTGCCTCCCCCCCATGCTCATTGATTACATCCAAGGGCAACTCTCTTCTTTGGACCATACCTCCCCTTATGGAGCATATCAACAAGTGCTCTCCTACCTTGGATGTGCAGACACATCCTTTCCATGCCACTCCTTCCACAGCTCAAGTCGCTGATGGATCCCAGGTCCTTTGGACCACAATCAGGGTTTTATCCCTTTACTCTCCAGAGCAACTTGTTTTCAGACATTATTAAAGCCACAATTTTAATCACAACGCAGTCTATAGCATGATACAGTCTGGAACAAGGGTCAAAGTTCATAGGTTCATAGGTAAGTAATAGGCTAGCTGTCCTTGTGGACCATTTTAAGCCTAGCCAGTTCCCAAAGGTGACAATCAAACACTGTACCCTGAGTTTGTGAGGTAAACACCTTAACCATTATGCCAGCCCTCAGCACGCAGAATACATTTTCTCCATTATTGAAGTTCACTAGCAAAAAGCACCAGCATGCAGTATACACTGAAGTAAATGTTCTCTTCCTGGAACTGCTGCCTACCAATGTATTTATTTCCAGAAAACAAGGAATAAATATCAAAATGAGAGAAGCCACAGACCAGTAAGATATCACACAGCATTTCTCTCATGTAGTCAGCAAAAGGTGTTCAGAAAATAAGACAAAGGCAGTGTCCCATTAATAAGCTGTAGAATTATTTCACTTCAGTACTGTAAAGAGATGTATAACTAGTTAACAACAAAAAGTGATTATAAAGACCACCTTTAAACGTATCACATTTTTTTAATACAGTTGCAAATTTCCAGTTACAAATTCAAATTTGAATCAAAACATATTATAAACAATCGTGCACATTTAAATTATCCTATATCTACAGCTGTGGCAGGCATTGCAATGGATAATGCATGGTATAAATCAATGGACATTTTCTACTACTACTTTTACAATGACTGTTGTTAGACATTGCTGAAGAATCTAATAGAGAGCTAAAACTTATTTGTGATTTCCACAGAGGTAAGGGACAATTATACCAACTTATTACATAATAACATAGTAATATTAATAGTTATTTTAAGGCTATAATTTCAACATGAAAGTTGTCATTGTACTCCAAAAGGAATGTGCTGTTCAGGGCTAAATTCTCCACTTACTGACTATTTCCCCAAGAGCTACTCTTAGAGCACCTAAAATGTTCTCCTCAACCTACCTGCTCTCCCCTCTCAGTTTTCCTCTCTCTTACGCCTACACAGCTACTTTAACTCTTACTGCTCCCCTTTCCTTTAAGTTATAAATCTCTTCCTGCAGTACAAGTAGCAATGTTTTCTCTTGTTATAACATAGTTTGTTGAAATCTGCTCACCTGGTTTCATTTTTGGAAAACATTTCACTGAATCTGTAACAAAATAAGTCACCTTGAGTGAGAGAGCTGCACCTCATTTGCCCTTAATATGCTCTGGCTCATTTCACTCCTCTACCTTGCCCTCATTTCCTCTACACTCCCACCTCAGGCTCCACATCCTTCAAACTGACATAAAAAATCAGCCAAATAATATTTCATAACCAACCACACAACATAACCTAAGCAACCCAGCTACATACCCCTTATGACCTCATGTCCTTTCCATCTAGTCATTTGACTTATTCTATTATCAAGCTATCTCTTTCATTCTGAAAATCTAATTTCTTCCCTGTCTCCCACATATCTACACTCCTGCATTTACCATATTTCTTGTCTTTCACATCAAATGCTCACCTTTCCCATCAACCATCTCTTCTCTGTCTAGCCCTTTCTAGTCCAACCACCCCACAGACCTACTTACTTATGAACTATATACTCCTATCCCTTCTCATTCCACACTGTCTCATTCTCCTATCCTGTTCCACTCTACTAACCATTACCGTCTAGAATACATTCTGATACTCGTATCTTTCTCTACTAAACATTACAGTCTAATAGTCACCACTACTTTTATACTCTGCAGTGTCAGTAATTATTTCCTCACTCCACCCTAGCTCTCTCCGCTGCAGTACTGCATCAGCACAATACTAACAGACTAATGTCTCTCTGCCATCGACAATGCTGCTACTACACACACTTGCTGTCTTATCTCTTTCACTGCTAACATATGCTGCATCCTGCTATCACCCATTCCATATTCACAACTGGCCTTTCATTATCTTACTTACTCAGGCCTTAAACACAACCAAGAGCAGTGCCACCACAGCCAGAATCAGGGCTCCATCTGAATGTACTCCAGTCTAACCTACAGGTGGAGCTCTGCATAATGGCAAGCAAAAGCTAAATACATGCTATTCCAGTCTAACTTGAAAGTTGTTAGAACACAGTTTGTTTTTATTATTAGGAATTATGGAATAGTTTTTATTGGAGATGGCTTTGTGGCTCTGTCTCTCTGTCCCTCTATCTCAATTACTTTAGCAAGACAAGGAAACAGGGAAGTATAACTGTACCAATAACAATCTTCTTTGGAATATGTGCATACAGACACTAGGTCTCTAAGGGTTCAGCTGCACACGGTATAATCATTTGGCATATACGAGCAGCCTTGGGCAAACACTGGAAATGGATTTCTAAATTGCATGATGTGATCCACTGCATTTAAATGAAAAAGAAAACTAAAAAGCAAAAAATAAACATATACATAAATGCATACATACATACATACATACATAGATACAAATGTTTCAAGCATGGGCATTAAAGCCCTTCTAGCTTGCCAATATGCCAAAACACCTGTTCCCATAATAAATGTCAAGGCTGTTCTTAAAAGTATCTAAAATAGTACTTGCTTTAATGTAATTTGGTAGCCTGTTCCAAGCATCAGCTACTCTGTCAGAGAACCAATCAGTACACTTCTCATTCCTATAGAATCTTCTACATGGGTTATCTGATGATTCTCTAGTACTTTTTGATAACCCCAAACATTCCCAGAGGTAGTTGTCCCTAAATGCCCTATATACCCGAATAAGATTGCCTCTTAAATATCTGCAAGAGACACTGTACAAGTTCGGATATTTTAGTTTTTCATAATAACTTAGATTTTCGCATCCATGGATGCCCTTAATATATTTCAGCTGTACTCTTTACAGTTTATTCATGCTTGTTTTCCTATAGGGTTCCCATATTGTTATTCCATACTCAAGTTTGGGTCTAATGTAACTAACAAACAATGACTTCATTATGTTTGATTTCCTCCTTTATAAATCTTTTTATACAACCTATAGTTCTATAACTATCATTATCCAATTGGTTGATATGATTAGAAAAACTCATAGCTGAATCTACCCATATACCCAGGTCCTTAAATAAGTCTACAGTTTCAATCACTGTGTGCTGTGTTAAATATTCACCTTTCAGTTTATGTTTCCCAAATCTCATATGCTTAGTTTTTATGTATTTATCAACATATTATTCTCCTGTGCCCAAATGGTCAGTTTAGTCAAATTATTTTGCAGACATGCCGTATCTGTAACACTTGTAATCAGTTTACCCAGTTTCAGGTCGTTAGCATATAGACTGTAGAACACCTCAGATGAAAAAGTAAGGTATGAAAGATACAATCTAAACAAGTAAGGGCCTAGTGCAGAGCCATGTGGGACACCTTGACTGTAACCAAGGATTTCACCTCTCCAGTTGGTGTGTGATACTTGGCATGTCCTATTTGTAAGCCATGCAGCTATCCATCTTATCAACAGTACATCAATACTTAGTTGTACTAATTTATTGATAAGTGTTTTGTGCATGACCCTGTCAAATGCTGAAGTTAAATCTATATAAATCACATCACAGCACAATTTTTCATTCATTGCTGTTATTATATTGTTATAAAACATCATGTTACAGGTGGCAATAGATTTATTTTCAACATATGCATGCTGATATATGGTTTCAAGTCCCAGCCTATCCAGTTCTGACAATAACTTATCCAGTATTACCTTCTCCATTATTTTTCCACAACATGAAAGTAGACTTGAGTGCCTATATGATTCTGGGTTTGTCCTATTCCCCTTTCCCTTAAAGACAGTTTTAATAAGCCCATGTCTCCAATCTTGAGGAATCTCCCCATATTTATATGACCTAGTGAATAATAGAGGTAATGGCAGTGTAAGTTCTTGCTTAAGTGTTCTCAGGTCATTGCTACTTATTCTGTCTCCTCCCTGCACTTTCTTTGGATCCAGTTTGCACAGTTCTTTTTCAATATAATCTAATTTGATTCCAGTATCTGGGGTTACCTGGATGTCACTAGGAGAACTTACCACCCCTTTTGTGGAGCCAAACTGTTTTGCATAAGACTTTGTAAATATATCTATAATCTGTTGTGTCTGAGAATAAATTTTAGAATCTACACAGTTTATCAATTTGTGTATCTTTACTCATTCCACATCTTATGTATCTATAAAAAGGTTTCCTATGCTCAATATCTTTATATAAATTTTCTTCAAAATTTTCTTGATATTGTCTAACATTATGCTTAATCTGTTTGTCCAGCTCATTTATTTCAGTTTTCAAAGTTGTAGTTCAACCTCTCTTCCATTTCTTATATTTTTGTCTCTCATCTTAATCAGGTATCTTGTTCTTATGGAAATATACCCCTGATGTTGTGTGCCTAGATCCTGATGTTAAACATTTTTTTGACTTTTTGCACTCAAACAATTTCCCTTTCAAAACTTTCCACACCTCACTCCAATTAGTTTTATATAGTAACTGTTTTGCTTCCCTATAATCTGTAATTAACCTTCTGTTCATTGGCTTAGATTTCAGTTTGGCAGAATTATCTAGCAACAAATTAACCTTTATGACCCCATGATCACTACACATCAATGGTGGTAAAACTTGACTTGAAGTTACAGTAATTTCTTTAGGAGCACAAACAATATCTAGTATAGTCCGTCCCCTGGTAGTTTTTTTACAATCTGAAGCATTTGTTGTTCCTGAATATACTCTGTGAATAATTTCTTTACTAGCATTGTTGAATCAATATTATTCCAGTCTGTTTCTGGCAAATTTAAGTCTCCAGCTAATATTATTCTTCCCTCTTGTGTTTCATGTAAGAAATATATGAATCCCTCTAGGTCATCTGTACTTGACTTTGGTGGTCTCTACACTCCAACAATTGTTATATGTTCCAGAGTTGTCTTTATTGTCACAGTTACACAGTCTATAGTATTGGTGTTATCATTGAACATGTAATAATCACAAGTCTCATAGCTATCTTTAATCCCTATCATAACACCTCCACCTGATTTTTGTTAGAATGTCTGTTACAGTAAAAACATTTATACCCTGACAGAACTGGTTTTCAGTCATTGTTCTTTAACCATGTTTCACAAACTATAACAACATCAATCTTGTGGGAACGTAGCAAATTTTCTAATAAAAAAACTTTATTATTAATGCTCCTAGCATTAGCAACCATCAGAGATGCATCAAATGTTCCTACCTGTGAACTGTTACATTTTTGACCTGGCAAAAATCCTGGCTAGTGTTTGTCAAATATTGCAAAATATCTGCTGCAAAAATTATCTTCCCCTGATCTAGACAAATGCACACCATCCTGTCTGAACACATGTGTGCCCAAAAGAAGGATTGGATGCTCTACACATTTCCATTTTTTAAAACAGGACATTTTTTCCATATAGGTATTTATCCAAAAAATGTTTTCATTCACAGTGACCTGACTATCCTTTCTATAGGTGATTTGTGAACAATATGTCCTAACACCAGTACAAGCTATACTATCTAGGAGTCAGTTCCCGACAAATAATCAGAGAACCTTTGTTGGTAACATAATTTGTACCAACATGAATAAAAACAGATCCATACTTCCTTACATTAAGGCATTCCAAGGCTTGTTTCACATCTTCTATTTTTGCTCCTGGCAAGCATAACACTGCTCAATGTTCATTATCATTTCTGCAAATATAAGTATCAGTTCCTCTAATAACTGAATCTCCAATTACAAGAATATCTTTGCTGACCATCTCTGAAGAATCTTCAGGTTCTAATACAATCATTTCTGCTCTATCAGTTGTTATGAAGGCTAGATCTTCATCACTGTTAGTCTTATTAATTCCACTGTTTTCATTGCATATTAAATTCTCATCCAGCTGGTACTGTAAATCCACAGCTTGAGCCATGTAGTCAATATCTGTCTTTCTCTTCTTTTTTCTTACAGTAATGTTCTTCAATCCTTCCATGTTCAGTTTTGATTTCTTCCTTTTCACCTGCCCCTTGCCTCTTTTTTCTACCTTTTCCATTGGAAAGGTGATTCCTTTTTCTGTAAACGGAGGGTTTTCTGATAGACAGATATCTTCATTCCCTGTCCCCAGTGTGTTACATAACAAAGCAGAATCTGTTTTACTGCCTATTCTCTTTCCTTTACAGTCATTAGTCAGTTTCTTTTTTTCCTTGTTATTTGTTAAGAACTTCTTCCTTTCTTTCTTTTTTTGTTTCCTTCTAAACAAACCGGATCCTCAGATTGCTGAATACTTGCATCCAAAATTCCATAGTTCTCAGGGGCCTCATCATGTTTCATAAGAGTTGAATGTTCTTTCCAGAAAATAGATGCATCATTTTCTAAATCTGTTCTATTTGTTCTTTGCCTAACATTATGTAGTTCATCAGTCCAGTCATTAATATATGATACAACAGTTTTCCAAGCCATGCTAATTGCACATGTGCAAGCATCATCAAGTCAAGATTTGCTTCTAACAATGGTAAGCAAATCATCTAACTTTTGACACGAGGAGCAAAGATCACCAGTGTTATCAGCTGTTACCTTTAAATATGCATAGCATTTATTACACTATACAAGATACTTGTGTATTAGCAAATCATTAATTGCATACTCATTTAAGGAATCCATATTCAGCTTTAATTGAATAAAATATTGCAAAGGGAAAAAAATATACAAAGTCAGTAGCAAAGAACTCAAAGGAACTTAAATCAACTTCTATAACAAAAAATTATACCAGCAATATCCAACTAAATAATAAAATACAATAAAGTTGTTCTGACCATTCAAGTTCTACCAGCCATACAGATGTTGTAATTTCTTTACTATAGCTTGCAATTGCACCTCCTTTTAACAGTAAAAATAAATAAAACGTATCTTATCAGTCAATTCCACAACAAATCACAAACCAAGACAGGATTGTTTTGATATGTTCAGAATTTTCCTGTCTGCAGTCTGTGTAAATGTATAGCTGTCTAGGCCCCTTGTGGTGACTAGAGCTTGCCTGTCCAAAACCTATCCCTTTCTCACAACCAAAAGTGAAACTAAAGATAAATTACAAAATATGAATCAAAGTAAAGCTTTTTAATAAGCAGTCTCTTCCTACCTACAAACAATTAAAAATAGTGATAACAAATACAATATAAATTCAAATAAAACTGCTCTTATCAGTCAACTCCAGAACAAATCACAAACCAAGACAGGATTGTTTTGATATAAATAAAAAAGATTTAAAAAAAAAAGAATGCTTTTATTGAGTCGCTCTAAAAAGTAAAAATAATGAAAAAGAGTGAAAACTTTGCAAAAGATACACAGACAACATGATTTCAGAAAAGCATTTGAGGTTGGTATTACTGATTGTAATAACATACCAGAAGAAGTAGCAGGAATCATCAAAACCATCCTCAAATGCTTTTCTGAAATCAGCTTGTCTCTATCTTTTGCAAAGTTTTCACTCTTCTTCATTATTTTTTACTTTTTAGAGCAACTCAATAAAAACATTCTTTTTTTAAAAAAATCTATTTTTTATTTATATTTTTATTTAGACTATCAACAGTGTGTTTATTATCTGGCTAAACTGGACAGCAAGTTTAATGTTAATGTTAATGAGGCACCCAGTGATATGAAGATTGGTTCTAGATGACTGTCATTATTGAAGTGACACTCTGGCCCCATGTACAAAAATAGGAAAAAGGATTTGTGATGGATGAATTTTAACTGTGAATATATCTTTAATTAACTTTTTTTTTTTTTTTTTTTGCAAACCCATGAATATGGAATGCACAGTGTTGAGTTACAACAGGCTATATGGTACTTAGTGCAGATGAGTAAAGCTATGCACTGCTTCTATAGTGCAGGCCTTCATTCCCTCAGCCTTTATTTCTTCGCACATTTGTCTTTTGAATTCATGTGTCCTTTACATAGATGATAATTACTGCTTCACTGTATGATGTTTATCTATGAATCTCAGCATGTCCTGTAGTTTAATGGTTGAAAGATACATTTTCAAGAAATGTAAGTTTCAAGGGATGAGGCATGTACTGTTGCTCATCCTAAGTCTGTTTTCAGTTTGAGACAGTTTTCTGTTTAGCAAATGGTTTCCAGCATTTTTACTGCAACATTTGAAATAACAGTTTTTCTGTGATCCTTGTGAAAGTAACAAAAAGAACATGTGCACTGACATCTATGAGCAGTGTTTCATGGCGATTAAGAAGAGACAACTAAGTAATGTGATTAGTATGATTAGGGGGCAGTCCATTACCCTGCCTAGAGCTTCATTTGACTACGATCCAGCTCTGACCACAGCTAAAAAACACGTAGCAGACTCCTGGCTGTGATCCTGCATTTCTTCAGGTTAAACTCCAAATTACACCTTACCATATTTAACATTGCCCATACTATCTCCTATTTTTTTCTATGGACTAATCTGTTTTCCATATTTTCCCTTTCTCATGGTGAAATAAAAAAAAAATGTAAACTCATTTTGTACTGGTCAAAATGTTTTATTACACTTGCCAGAATCTTTTGCTGTATTATTACAAAACATTCTACACAAAGATGATTTCATGAATCTAAAAGTGAAGTCTGCATACAGATATCCATGTATAATGTAATGAAAACGTAACTCTGAATATTACAACATGAATGCAACCCTGTATAGTATATGTAAATACTTGCTATACTGTACTCCTTTCTTGAATCAAAAACTGAATTTGCACACGTATATCCATCATTATTAATGGCATAACATAAGAATGAAACTCTGTATGTTTTCTATTATAATCCAAATACAACCATGTACATTGTCCCCAGATCCACTATACTTCCAAGTGGCCGTTTAAGGAGCAGGACGGCAGAGCGCCAGGCATATTAATGAAGGTGCGCTGCCTGAGCTCCTAAACAGACATGGAGCATGTATGAGTGCAGGGGGCATGTCTGAGAGCATAGCTCTCAGAATATACATGCCCCTGCGAGGAAGAACAGTAGGTTAGCAATAAGCATGAGCGAAACTGCTCATAGGTGTCCTCATACCTCCATCAACATCCCCCAAGTTTATAAGAGCAATAGTTAAAATATAAAATATAAACAAGCTATTATTTTTATAAAACAGATAACATTTAACCGTAGGTGCGCATGTTTGCCCATTGCTTAGCTATGTTTATTGCAGCTTAAATGGCACAAGAGGATAAAAAAACAAGACATATGCAAATGAAGCAGTATTGCAATAGTGTAGTGGGCAGAGCATTCTCCTTACAAACAGTCATTCCCGGTTCGAGTATCACACCAGTACATTCCATTTTCCATGTCAAATCACTTTATGAACAATATTTTGTGTTGCATAACCTACTAAATAACATATATTTATGAACTGGAGTACTGCATTAAATGCAGATGTGAGGTGTCATTGTCATCATCGTCATCTTTCGGCTGTTCCCGTTAGGGGTTGCCAAAGTGGATCATCTGTTTCCATTTCTTCCTGTCCTCTGCATCTTGCTCTGTCACACCAACCACCTGCATGTCTTCTCTCATCACATCCATAAACCTTATCTTAGGCCTTCCTCTTTTCTGGTTACCTGGTAGCTTCATCCTTAGCATCATTTTTCCAATATACTCAGCATCCCTCCTCAGCACATGTCCAAACCAACGTAATCTTGCCTCTCTGGCTTTGTCTCCAAACCTTCCAACCTGGACTGACCCTCTAATATACTTATTCCTAATCCTGTCCACCCTCATCACACCCAGTGCAAATCTTAGCATCCTTAACTCTGCCACATCCAGCTCTATCTCCTGCCTTTTTGTCCGTGCCACTGTCTTCAACCCATATAACATGGCTGGTCTCATCACCCTCTTGTGGACCTTCCATTTCACTGTTACTGGTACTCGTCTGTCACAAATCACTCCTGACACTCTTCTCCACCCACTCCATCCTGCCTATACTTTCTTCTTCACCTCTCTTCCACACTCACTATTACTCTGAACTATTTATCCCAAGTATTTAAACTCATCCACCTTCGCCACCTCTACTCCCTGCATCCTCATCATTCCTCTATCCTCCCTCTCATTCACACACATATATTCTGTCTTAGTGCTGCCCTTCATTCCTCTTCTCTCTAGAGCATATCTCCATCTATCCAGGGTCTCCTCCACCTGTTCCCTACTCTCACTACATATCACAATGTCATCAGCAAACATCATAGTCCACGGAAACTCCTGTCTAATCTCGTCTGTCAACCTGTCCATCAACATTGCCATTGTCATAATGTTGTAAAATCCAAAGATAATCACAAGTGCTCCATACAGTATATGTACACATGAATCAGGGATACAAATCAAAGGTACAATGTGTCATGAATGATAAATCCATACAGTTTCCAAATCCACCACCTTTCCAAGGACCATTTTACATTACTGTCTAAATTAGTGTGGGGGTAAGTGGGACTGAGCACTATTAAGCAAGAGTAAGCATATTTAAACAGTAGTAAGTGGGTTTAAGCCCGTTTGCGTGGGGGTAAGCAATGCACACACAGGTTAATTAATACTGAAGCTAACTCTCTGTAAGCATATTTAACTGGAGATTAGCATTGCTTACCTTCATGCAAACCCACGCAAACCCGCTTACAATTGCTTAAAAGTGCCTTAATCACTCTGTATGCAACAGCCGCTGTTCTGGCCAGAAACAGAATAAACAGCCTTTGCATGTCTTGAAACCAGGACCCTGTACACTATAGTTACAGTAGTTAACCACTAAGCCATCACAGTAGTACATAAGATTGAGGTATCACCAAACAGATCCTCACTATAGGAAAATCAAACCGAACATGTGAAAGGAATCTATATACAGTTACTACATAACATAAATATGTGAACTGGAGTACTGCATTAAGCCCAGATGTGAGGTGTCATTGTAATAAAGTGTTGAAATCCCCTAATAAATACAAGGACCCCATACAGTGTATGTACACATGAATCATGGATACCAAACACATATATAACATGTAATGAATAATAAATCAATACCAAACAGCAAATAGTATGCAAATTAAAAATTAAGCAATGCTATGCATTGCACAGCCTAGCTTTGTAGGTGTAAGCAATGTGTAGGCCAGCTACATCAGTTTGCCCATTGGTGTACCCCTTTAAGCAATGCCAACCTTAGGTAAGCAGGTTTGCCAATAGCTTAACATTTTTAAAACCATTCAATCACGGCAAAGTGTGGGAAATTGTCACTATTTAAACCCAACAGGTGGGAATACATCTCATAACTGGTTGCAGCTTCCTCCTATAGGCACTATGACTGGTATGGGAGAGGGTGTGTGCTTTCAGGTGCAGCACTGGGGCATCCAGGAGTCCAGAGTCATGGCAGGACTCCTTGTGAAAGACCATGACCAGAGACTGCTGCAGGGCCAGTACCAGGGTTCCCAATACAAAACAGAAGCCTGGGACCATCTTGCTCGTGACCTCACCAGTGCCACTGGCATACCCCGAACTGGTGAGTAGGTCAGGCATCACTATGCTGACCTAAAGTGGAGAAAGGGGGATCTCTTGGATCAGTGGATCCAAGAGGCTAGGAGGACGGGGAATCTCCCATCCATTTGTAAGTATCAGTCCACTACCTGTTTAATAATTGCCAGGTCATGTATATTATGGACAGGTATGGCTAAATATTCTTCTTATGTCTTTCACAGTGGCAGATGAGCGGGCTGAGAACCAGGAAGCCCATGCCTGTAGAGTGCAGCAGTTACGATGTGAGGTAGGTTAGTAATATTCTTGCATGCACTGTCATAGGAAATAAATCTAAAAGTAGTAGTAAGTTAATCGCCTGTATAAAACCTGTATTGTTTAAGGCATGTACTGCATACACCAGAGAATATGGTAGGAAGAATCTCATATAGGTTTTATGTAAATAAAAGCATAATAGCCTGACAATAAAGGTCTAAATGCTGGACTGCATGTGTTTACTCTGGTATCATATGGTAATGTAGAGGTGCAATCTCTTAATAGTACTGTTGTATTAAGCACTGTTATCCAAACTGTGCTACATAAATAATATGTGTAAGAATGTCTGTTTATGACTGTTGTAGTCACAAGAGGTCATATAGTCCAACTGAGAGAGACTTAGACAGAAAACAGTGAAAAGATAGACAACATAATCTAAGCAGCACACTCAACTGAGACGTGAACTGTTGTATTTTTAGCACACACAGCCATGTTTCGAATCCTGGGAGTGGTAGTAGGCTGCATGCAGAATCATACCCCACAACTTTACAGATATATCCACTGCCTGTCACCCTGTCCCTCTGGCAAATCAGTGGGATGATCCCAGACATTTAGGCAGTAAATAAATACAACTGATTGTCAGACAGCTATAAAAACAAACCTGTCACTCTAGCAACTCCCCAAAATGTTATGAGAGTAATAATCCAAGTATGTCCCATCTCCACCCCCATGTTGTAAAGCTGTGCCCAGAGTGTATGCAGTAACAGAGTGAGACGTATGTGCATAATACTAATGTGGAATCTGGTAATATGTGTGGCAACATTCAGGTAGTGCTAACAAACATTGCCCCCACAGGTCTGTCAGATACAAAAACTGTGCCTAGAAATAAAATGTTGAGATCCTTTACTGGTACTATTTACTCTGGTATTGTATGGCATTGTTAGTGTTGCAGTTGCTCTGAATAATAAGGTATTACCCATCACTGTGACCCACACTGTGCGACACAATAAAACTGTCTAGGAAATCCTGTATAAGAATGTAGTAATTACAAGGTCAGATTGTAAAACCACAGGAGACTTATAGACAGAAATAAGAGAAAAGATATACAGCAAAATCTATATAGCACACTCAACTGTGATGGATACTGTTTTATTTTTAGCAGACACAGCCATGGTTCGAATCCTGGGAGTGGTAAGAAGCTGTATACAGAATCATACCCTACACGTGTACAGAATTGTCCAGAATGTCCAGTAAATAGTCCCATATCTTCCGTCTGTTACCCTGCCCCCCTGGCATATCAGTGTGCTAATCTCTGACATGTAGGCAGCATTTTATGTCATATAACTGACTGTCAGGCCTGTACATATTTGGAAAATGTCAATGAAAAGGAACCTGTCATTGTACAAGTCACCAAAGGTTTAAGAGGGCAATAGTCAAAATATGTCCCGGTTCACCTGCATGTGGTCAAGATATGCCCAGAGTGTATGCAATAAGAGATGGACAGGTATGTGCATAATATCAACCTGGAATCTGGGAATATGTGTAGAAACAGTTAGGTAGTGTTAACAAACAATACCTCCACAGGTATACCAGGTAAGAGTTGTATACTGCAGGTAAAACTCAGTTCATGTATATATTTGTCTATATCCATACCACTGTCCAAAGTAAGGCCATATGGTTCATAGGTTCATAGGTTAGTACCAGGCTAATTGCCCTTGTGAGCCATTTTAAGCCTAGCCAATTATCCCTCCTGAAACTCAAACCCTGCACCTTTTATTTGTAAGGCAAACACCTTAACCATTAGGCCACCCTTCCCTATCAAGGTAGTGTACTAAAACTTGTAAGGTGCACTGACTAGAAACGTAATGAGAACTACAGGAATATATTAGTTGTTAATTGACATCTCACCCCCCCCACCATATTTGCAACAATAACATAAATACACAACTCAATCGGTATGTGCTCCATTAAATCTATTGTTGGGACATATGTCCTATTGTTTGATAAATACTTAAATTTGTTCCTATGCATCTGCCATGTTGAAATACTCTCACACTGGTGGCATGCTGCTATCAATGTACCTGCAGGCTGTTGTAATGGTCACTGTGGTTCCATATATGCATGTGTTCTGTTTGCTATGCAGCTGTTCCAAATCTGGTGTTTTGGGTTAATGGGAATATCTATGCATGCTGTTATACCTAATCCTGGAATGTTTTGACTATTACTAACCCACATATGTTGTAAATTTGAACACCATGGCATGTTTGGGAAGGCCAGTCCCAGCGGACCCACCTGTGCCACCATTAGCTGGCCATAGCACCAGGCACCAGCACATCTGGCGCCCACCCCGGGACCTCCTCGTCTGCTGGTCCTGCACCACCTTCGGTTGGAACCGCCTCAGGGGATGGGGCTCACCCCCCCCCGGGAGTGGGAGCGGACAGGACACTGTCACCCATTGCCAGGTCCAGGGCATTGTGCGTAGCAAGCTCCACAAAGAGTTTGGAGATCTGCCACGCTAGCTTGAGGGCTGCATGTCACAACTAGAGGGTCGGCCTAGCCCTCCTACTCAGCCCCCAGCACAGCCACTTTTGGGGCTGTGAAGGTGCATGGGTGGGGACATCAGTCCCACTGTATCCACTAGGGTGCTCATGGGTTTACGATTTCCAAGCACCCCCCCATCAAGGTGTTTACCCCCCACATGTGTCATATACTGCCTCTGTATGCTGTCTTGACTTCCTTGTCTATCTTACCCAACCTACCTCCCAAATATACCTACTATCCCTCCCCAACATCGCTCTCACCTGAAAAAAAAAAGAGCAATCTGTTCCCAAAGAAAAAATCTCACCCCATACATAGCTGTCCATTTTGCACGCGTGTCCACTGGACGCATGTAATCTGGTCTAATTGGCTTCACAACATATTATTGTTGTCCTCACCCCTCTCTCAGGGGTTTGAGTGTCCAAATCTCCAAATTCAGTGTATATGCACAGCTGTTGCTGTAGAAGACCTTCCCTACATCCGTCCTGCACATCCCTAGCTATTTTCCCTACTGTCTTTCCCTCTTTGTGCCCCTTTTTCACCACTTTCCTATCAACTCTTTTTCATTTCTTTTAAAGAAATTAGAGTGAGGGTAAGTGGAAGTAAGCACTTTTAAGCAGCAGTAAGTAGGTTTAAGTCTGTTTGCATGGGGGTAAGCAATGTCTATGCAGGTTAAGAAATTGAAAAGCTAAATCAGTATAGGAAGATGTAACCTGAAGTTAGCAGTGCTTATCTCCGCGCAAACCCATGCAAACCCATTTAC
Organism: Protopterus annectens; assembly: GCF_019279795.1. Taxonomy (NCBI): domain Eukaryota; kingdom Metazoa; phylum Chordata; order Ceratodontiformes; family Protopteridae; genus Protopterus; species Protopterus annectens. The sequence continues at coordinate 1,298,795,579 of NC_056735.1, forward strand.
AACTGCCTAAAAGTGCCTTAATCACTCTGTATCCAATGGACCTTGTTCTTCCCAACAACAAAATAAACAGCCTCTGCAATGCTTGACCCCAGGACCCTGCACACCATAGCCAAAGTGATTTACCACTAAGCCATGTCAGATATACATAACCCTGATGTTTTCACAAACATATCATCCAGCACAGTCATTCAACAGTACAGAAAATGTAGTTATACATGTAGATGTATGTGTGTGTGTGTGTGTGTGTGTGTGTGTGTGTGTGTGTGTGTGTGTGTGTGTGTGTGTGTGTGTGTGTGTGTGTGTGTGTATCTATATCTATATATATATATATATATATATATATATAGATATATCTAATATCCATCTATCTATATAAATATATACATATATATATATATATATATATATATGTGTGTGTGTGTGTGTGTGTGTATGTATATATATATATATATATATATATATATATATATATATATATATATATATATATGCATACATCTATAGATAAGTATGTCTACATATATATGTATATATATATATATATATATATATATACATATATATATATATATATATATATATATATATATATATATATATATATATATATATATATATATATATATATATATATATATATATATATATATATATATATATATATGTGTGTGTGTGTGCATATATATATATATATATATATATATATATATATATATATATATACAGATATATATCTATAGATATAAAAGAAAACATAACAAATACATATATGACCAAAGGCACTGCTAATAGGGGTGAGGGGACCCAAGCTAAATACATCCTGTAAATATTGATATCACCCCCTCCACCACAGCAAAACATATCTGCCCTGCAAAACAATACCAACTGTTGCAAGTCCCATATCCTGGACCTGACACAACATGGGCACAAGACGTTAACAGTAATCCATCCCACCTGTATGATGTCAGGATGGTATCAATAACATATCATGCAGTACACTCTGGCTACCATAGGGAATGTGCAATGTACAATAGGGAATAAACATTCCAAAGATACATATACACACACACACACACACACACACACACACACACACACACACACACACACACACACACACACACACACACACACACACAGACATATATAGATATATATATATATATATATATATATATATATATATATATATATATATATATATATATATATACATAGATTCATAGGTAGGTACTAGGCTATCGGCCCTGGGGCCTATACAAGCCCAGCCAAAAAGGTACCCTGGCTTTTGCCACCCAAGAAAATGATTTTCCTGTGCCACTGTCGAGCAGAGCCACAGAGGTGATCCCGGGGTGAATTTCCTATTTCCCATCCAATCATCAAGATTTATCTTGAAGAGTGCTAATGAGGAGCTTTGTTTGATATAGATAGGTAGTTTATTCCAGAGTATGGGAAGTCTCTGGGACAGGAATCTATCCCTCCAGCATGTTCTGTTTATTGTGGTGACAAGGTTTAAGTCCCTAGAGTGTGTAGCTCGGAGGGATTGGGATTTCTTTAAGTGGAGCATGTCCAACAGCTCTGGGTTTGACATAGCTTTGTATGTTAGTTAGAGATCTCCTCTGAGAAGGCGATATGCGACAGAGTAAAGCTGGAGTTTTTTGAGACGGTCTGCATAGGGCATCTGTTTGAGGCCAATAATCCTCTTTGTGAGGTATTTCTGTGGCCTTTCCAGTTGTAGATGTCTTGTGAGATACATACCAAAAGGAGCGTTGTACTCTATAATGGGTCTAATGAGTGATGAGTAGAGGGGAACAATGACCTCTTTTTTTCTGGATGAGAAACCTTTTGCAATGAGGTGTGCCATGTAGAAGGATTTCCTGACTACTGTGGCAATGTGATTATCAAAGGAGAGACTACTGTCCACCTGTGCCCCAAGGTCTCTTATCACACTTTCGGTGTTAAGTATATATGTACATATATATGTAACTACACATACACATACAGAGATATGTATAGGAAGTTACATATTTAGAGGGTACACACCATACTGAACAGCCACTATTCCTATAGTTGCCACCTTATCAAATGGACAGCATATGAGTCACCCATGCAAAAGACAATTGTTGCCTGAAACATATATCCACAGAGAAGTCAAAGGATATGACACCACACACAGGTTTGCATACATAGGAAAGTTTTGTGTACTATTACAGTTGTATATGCCATTTTATATAGCTGTTTATACTTTGAAATGCATACAAACAGATTAATGCAGCTCTCAAGTATATAATTTAATACAGTAATCTGAAAGCATAACATATGTTGCTGCCCAGGCCAAGGCCTGCAAGTAGTACAACAGTAAAGACAGACTGGGTCACAGGATAACAATCAATCAACAGTAAGTAATGCAGATGTATAGTCCACCAGCCTCTAACTACACTCTGTACGCAATCCCTAAGGGGGAAAGACTTAAGCTGACACAATAGGATGTATCTGTTACATAACAATGCATAACTGAAACCATCACAATCACACTGACAAACAGAACAGTCTGTATGACAGTAAGCAGCAGGCCAGCAATTTTCCCAAGGTGAAATGTATGGTAATGTACATCCATATACCAAAAAAGCAGCTTAATCCTGATATCCCTCACATGTTGTAACAGCCTAGGTTATTTATGATGCATACCCCCCATAGACGAACTTACAGGGGCATATAACACTGTTACATACACTGACCTCTGGACTGCAGAAGGGCACACATGTTTTGAGCAGATGAAGCCCACATTTATATGGACCCAACCCACAATATGTGAGGGCCACAACAGCACTGGAATGATGGCAGGAATGACAGCATGACATAATCACAGGCTACTACATAACAACCCCTGACTGCATGTCATATGGACAAAGCCTGGTATGTAGATGGAGGGCAGAGGCCAGAACACAGGCCCATATGTGAAATAGTGTTGTCATACACTCAGCAAGTTGCTTGTGTTACAGGATAGTCTGCAACATACCCTTAGTCTGGAATATGAAGTCAGAAACACAAATGGATGTACTGATAGCACTCAACACACACACACTGCCAGTGATATATCTGACACAAGACCTGTGTGGTGGACAGACAAAACATAACAGGCACACCTCTGGCCATCATGTGGATAGGCCAACAATTGAGAGCTATGAAGACAGACTGCATTCCATGTTAAACTAGTATGTACTTACAAACTCTGTAACACCGGTGCTATACAATGCATATAACAACACTACTCACACTTTGTCTGTAGTTCTGTAACCTTATACAAATATGTAGCTGGCCTGAATCTGCAAGTCCTCTTGTAAGAGGTATTGCTACCTGCTGTCTGTAACTGCTGCCCACACACAGGAAGGATGTCCACCATACAGGAAAGGTAAAGGGACCATGCCCACATGATGTAGGGATTTATAGTAGTGGGTTGCCATGGCAGTGGTAATTGGAAGCATTACACAGCATACTGCATGCAGGTAGCAAGTGGAGGACACTGATTGGTGCAGAGGCCATCACCTGATCATGTGCATCACCTACAAAATCCATGCTGCAATCTATTCAAAGAAGCTCAATCCATTAACTGGAGAGAGTGAGAGAGAGAGAGAGAGAGAGAGTGAGTGAGTGAAATAAACCAAGAAAGAAAGAAAACAGGCTAAAGGCCAAGGCAAAGGGAAAAAAAACAACAACACAAAACAAAGCCTTACAAGCAAACTATCCAGAACAGACATCATTCCCACAACAGGTATGTGAAGTATATATGCATGTAATTGACTGTAGTACTTGGTCCATAATAAAAGGATAGATGATGTGGAATGATCTATATGTGACATGAGGTGTTGTTGTAATGATGTTCAGCTGTACAACTGCTATGGACAATAGTGTCTGTCCCTGTGGGTAGTGGGCCATAGCCGTCAACTGTGCAGATCAGCACTGACTGACAAGATGTAAGCCATCATAGTGTGTGTGGTGTAATGGAAAACATGTATATTAGTGTGGCAAACAGCTGGTGGTGGAAGTAATGCCATAATGATGGACACGTGTGTTCCAGAGCCCACCACTTGCAGGACACTCAAGTTAATGTGTAATGTAGCATGCTGAGATGCCATAGGTGTGTAATAGGCTTACGTGCAATCTGTCCCTATATATACCCCCTAATGTTAGGCTGCATCCATATGTGGCACCTGTCTGTGTTGTAGCAAGGCAGAACAGTGCAGCTGTGCAGGAAGGAGAGTTAGACATAGTGGAACTGATATCAGAATGCACCCCATATATATGTAGGTATGTATATGTGTGTGTGTGTGTGTGTGTGTGTGTGTGTGTGTGTGTGTGTGTGTATATATATATATATATATATATATATATATATATATATATTGTGTATATATACATATATATATATATATATATATATATATATATATATATATACACATATATGCAACATAATATATATCTACACATATATTTGGATATATATGTGTATGCCTACATATATGCAAACACACAAATACACATATGTATATAAATACATGTCCCCTATATTTGCATCACAGTGCTGCATGCTATGTATGAGGGAACATCACACATATCAATACACACACACACACACACATATATATATATATATATATATATATATATATATATATATATATATATACATATATATATATATATATATATATATATATATATATATATATATACATATATATAAATATATATATATATATATATATATATACAACACAAGTGTGTGCAACATGGATGGTTATGTCACATGTGAACCCCTTGTTGGGACCGCATTGCCCTTGTCTGTGAAGGTGGGGATGGGAATTTGGGGAAGGATAACAGGTATGTTTGTGGAAGTGGGTTGGGTTGGTAGATAGAGAGGGCAGCCTACAGGGGTGGTATATGACACATGTGGTAGGTACACACCCTGGATGGTGGGTGTCATCTATGATGTGGAAGCTCCATGAGCCCCCATATGGAAACAAAGGGAACAAAGCCCCAACTCATTGCCAGTTATAACAGCAGCTTCACGGCCCTGAAGGTGCTTGGGCTGGAGCCGGAGCAGGAGGAACATGTGGATCCTGTGATTGTGTACTGTGGGTGTCAAGTTGCTGTAGCACATCTCCCAAGTCTCTGTGGGGATCTCTATGCAACAGACCCTGGACCTGACCTCGGGTGACAGGATCATGTCTGTGTGTGCCCCCCGGAGGGGACACCATCCCCTGAGGTGGTTCCACCTGAAGGTAGTGCAGGACCAGTAGATGACGAGGCCCCAGGGTGGGTTCCTCATGTGATCTGGCCTGGTTACATGACCAGATGAGGTGGGAAAGGTGGTTCTTCTGGCAACTGTTCCTTAAACATGCTATTGTGTCACTGTTATAGAACATATGTGGGTAGTAATAGTACACACAATCTCGGATTATGTCCAACAGCATGCATAGATATCCCCAATAACACATAATGACAGATGTGCAGCAATCACATAGCAAACAGACCACATGTGTATATGGTACCATAGTGAGCCTTACAATGACATGCAGGTGACATTGGCCGTAACAGGCCAGCAATGATAGTGTCCCCATAGGGAACATGGCTACAAACACATAGCACATAGCGTGGTACAATACAATATATGTCCCAATGGTAGGTAAGCTGTAGCCATACCTATTGAGTTTTGTGAATGGTTTGTTGTCACAAATATGGTGGGGGGAGACAGAGATGTATATTAATAACTATGGTAACCTTGCTGTATGAGTTGCTCAGACCTGTTTCCATCTTTATGTCTTTCAGGCAAGATGTCACATGGCACATTACCTTTCTATTCAGCGGATGAAAATGAGGTAATCATCAACCACCTGGTACAGCACTACCAGGTGCTGTTTGGAAGGACAGCCCATAAGCAGCAGGAGTGGACTGCCCTGAGGAACGATCTAGTCCACAGGGTCAATGATGTCAGCCTGCATAACCTCAGTTATGAGCAGGTCCAGCATCATTGCAGTGACCTGCTTTGCAATACCCATTGGCATTTTGCTGCAGTCCGGGAGGATCACCTTGCAACAAGGGGGGGTCATGCCATTCATCCCCCAGACACATGTTGAGGAGCTCCTCGCCAGCCTCAAGGCACCTGCCCACCCGCACATGCAACAACTGGCAGAGACCATAGTGGAGATCGGTGCTACCCACACACTGGCCGAGAAGCATGTAGGTAAGGCCACAGGGCGCATCAGTAGACCACTGTTGCATATCCATCTGCATCTGTATAGGTAGATCATGCATATGTGAGATGACATATATATATATATATATATATATATATATATATATATATATATATATATATATATATAGTCTGTTGCTGTGTAGAAGTAATACATAGATGTGTATAAGCTGTAGTATTGTGGACTTGTACTGTTGATGTACTGTAATGCTGCACCCACCCTGTACCAATGCCACAGCTGTGGCTACTGACATCACATCTCTCACACTCTTATGTAGGTCCCTTTGGTATACCACCAAGGCATCAGCCTGCAGCTGGTGAGTATGGTTTATGTTCATGCTTGCCAATACACTGGTCATGTAATGGCTATGGTATATTCCATGCATACATCTAGCACACCTACCCATAATGCATGTCGTACATGTTCGCATATTGTTGCTGTTAACTGCACTGCATCACAGTCATGACCATGATGGTGTATCTGAAGGGTATGTCAGACACCTGCAATATAACTAACATCCTGTCATTGCAAATTGTGTCCACAGGGATGAACATAATGGTGGGACAAATGACCCACAGTAGGAACATGTGTGAAGCATCACCCTTATACAGTCATACAACAGTGTATATACCAGTATTACAATGACAACTGTTACAGATCTACACTACGGTATATCATAATACAGTAGTCCACAAGCCTTAAAACCTGCAATGTGATCCCAACATGAGCAATGAGTGTGTAATACGGACTCATAGGTTAGGGCAGAAAATATGGGGAATACATACCTTCACAAACACTGGAAGCATATGTGTGCACACACTCCAGATAAAATATAGTGGAAGCAGCTGTTGAGGTACTGCCTGCATGCATTTGTCATGGAAATGCACCTTTCAGCAAGTACACGTCCCCAATCTCACACCACATATTGGTCTGCTGTCCAAGACGTTTGGCCATCAAATGTGCACACTTACCTGCAGCAGAGGCAGTCGTGGCTTGCACACATCTTACATGACATGGGCCCCATACCCAACAGGTAGCACCTATGAGCTGGACATGTAGCCATACCTCACCATTGCATCTACCATGGCAAACAGTGCAGACAGTCATTTATGTGGCAAGGATGTATGGGACAGGAATGATGTAGGAAATAAACAGATGGCCATCCAAGACAGATGATGTCACATGTAGCAAACTGGTCATGTGGGCTGACTATAACATGCCACAATACTGAGGGGGGTTGTAGGAATGTCTAGCAAGTACTGGCTGTGCAGTACCCATGTCCGCAATTGCCTGGATGCTGCAAGCATGTGGCCTATGGGTTAGGGTAATCAGATGTGAAAGTTGTACCACAGGAAACATCAGCCAGGCCTCTCTACATGTAGTGTAGGAATAACAGAAGAGGTCCCCAAAAGTCATGCATTGCAATGTGTACTGGTGTACCATGATCATGTTGATAACCTACAGACAGTATCATGTAAGATACATGTGCTGCACAACCAATGCCTCACCCCACCTCAGGCCCACCATCCCCATCTGTACTGTGCTGGTGCCAGTGTACACCTGTATGTTTACCATTCATTAGCTGGGACTAGGCTGTTACATGTTGTGTTCAGTGTTTGGGACACTGCAAACTGACACACATGTGTAGGCCATAGTTGTCAGGCATCTGCAAAAAAGCTGAAGGTGGGGAGGGGGTATCATCATGACACACCAGTGCACTGCAGCAGGGATCCTAAGGATGCTATGAATGGCTGTATCTGCACACAGTCAGGTTCAGGAACTGTAGCAGATGTACCCCTGACTCCACAGCAATAGTGACGACAGTGTGTGAACTCCAAGGGATGTGCACATGAATTCACCTTGCAATCTTGCAGAGTTGGGGGACATGTGTAGGGCAGATTGGCAATATACAGGCAAATGCAGATGGCCCATGCTAGTATACCCCTGCCAGGAATAGTGACTGCTGTAGTACACATAACAGTAGGTGCAACACACTTTCATTATAAGGGCGTGCACTCATATGCACCCATGAAGTGTATGCATCACAGTCAGCATCAGCACAACTAATACATTTGTTAGACACTGCATTTGAATGTACAGGACATATGTCACATATCAGGCTCATGTAATGTTAACATATGCAGTGATGTGGTCCCATGGCATATTAAGGAAGAGGGCGTCATATCAATAAGGGTGTGTACACTCCCATAGCCATGGTAAGCTTTGATGATTGTCAGTGTAATAGTATTGTACTGGTCATACATGCACCGCTGATGTTGAGATCTGTAAATCAGACATCAGGCATTCACAAATGACATCTGTCCACATATCATCCCAGGTATGTATCGGACAAACACATAGGGGCTGTGAGCATTAGAGCAGACATAACTGACACAGTAATACACATTCAGGAATGGTGTGTACACCTGTCTGGCATGGTGCACAGTACATGGCAGGGTGCAGAACAGGTGCACAGCAATACTGTGCACATGGGTGCAGTGTTTTCCAGGGGAAGGGGCATCATCTACTAACACAGTCCATGCATCACACACATGTATACTGTTGTTAGCATGGATTGACTATAGCTGCACTGCATGCTGTTGAGTACCATATGTTATGCATGTTGACAGATGGGTAATGGGAGGCCTGTGTGTACTATGTTTGTGCAACCTCACCTGTAGGTATGTGTGGGGGGAGGGGCTATTTTGTCTGTAAGTGCAATCTGGTGGAGTGGAGGGGGGTTGATGCATGTAGGATGTGTGTGTGCATGTGTGTGTGTTTTTGTGGGTGTCCATGTATGCACATGTGTGATTGTGGGGATGTTCATACATCAGTACTTCCCTTTGGAATCGTGCAGTACATGGACATGGACGGACACATGAGACACCAGGAATACTTGTCTGATATGTAATCTCAGGACAGCTGATAGCATAATAATGTCTGTAGCATGGAACATGCATTGGGAGGGAAACTAGACACCAGGTATACTGTTAAAATTGCAATCAGCAGAAAGGTGAATGACTACCCACGTATGCAGCACTACAGATGCAGTGGGGAATTACTAGACAACACCAGGGAGTGTATCGATATATTAGTGTTGTCCACATAATAAGTTGATTAAGCAGCAGATCTTGCATCTACTAAGCAATAGTTATGTATGACACTCCAGTGAGTGACATTATTGAGTGAACATAGTAGCCCCTAACATATGGGGGCCATGCTCATGATTTCCAGACATACTCAGGGTGAACACTGGATGACAGCAATGAGGCCATGTAAAACCTACTCCAATCAAGTCAAAGAGGTAATGGAGTAACAGGCCATGTGTTCTGATCACTTGTGTAGGCATTTAGAAGAATGATACGTTAATGAGTGGTATTAATGAGTGTATATTACCAAGTGTGATGCAGGATGGGAAACTTACGTGAATGCACCTGGGACTGTCTGTAAACTCAGGGATAGGTAGGTATTATGGTGGGATATCAGGGTGTGCGTGTGTGTATGTGTGTGTGTTTGTGTGTGTGTGTGTGTGTGTGTGTGTGTGTGTGTGTGTGTGTGTGTGTGTGTGTGTGTGTATGTGTTTGTATATCTGTGTACTGTTATGCAATGCCGTACAGGTCTTGAAGTGTGCTTCTTGTTTTCCCCTCACAGGTGTCAAGGTGGGTCAGGGTCCCTCCTGCATGCAATCTGATGTTGGTGTCCATACAGACACCAAAAATTATGATAGAACTGTTGAGGCACAGGCGGGGTTGTCAGAGGCCGAAACTGCTCCATCGTTTGACATCCCCCTGTTATCCGCCCCAACCCTGCACAAAGTCAAAGTGTTTATAGATGCCCCATTACCAGTGGCCATAGCAGAGGTACAGTTGGTGGTTGGTGGCAGTGCACAGGAGAGTGTGGTATCTATGCCTGCTGTGTCTGGACACAGCAGGCATAGCAGGATGTCTGGCAGGGTACCACATAGGCAGATGTACCGAGGTGCTCATGGGAGGACTGCTGGTCATCATGCCCCTGGCAGCAGTGTCACAACTGGTACCACCAGACGCATGTTTCAGACTGTCATGGGGCTGCAGGCATATGTGGAAATGTATACCAGACAGGGTCTGAGGCTGCAGAGGGCTGCTTTCTCATCTGTAAGTGACAACATCCATGAACTTGCAGGTGCCCTCTGTGATTATACCGAGGTCATGGATAGATGGTTGGGTGAGATGGTGGGCCTCATCAACCATGAATTGTCCATGCTAGAACATGTGGTGGGATTGGGGCAATGGCCGCATGGACATAGGCCAGCAACACCAACATCTGGCAGTCGACGTGGACATGCAAGGAGACCAAGCCACTCCCATAGTGGCAGTACTAGCCCCAGCACTGCAGTGGGAGGTGCTGTCCACACCACAGCACAGCAGGCCACATGCACGTGGCCCTGGCCAGTCCCAGAAGGGACCTGATTCCAGTGGACAGATGTCATCATCAGGGGAGAGTAGCACATTGAGGCCTGTATCTGGATGTGCCCATGGAACCCCTGGCATGCACAGCTCACATGTCCATGGCCGGAGGCAGTGAACCGCACACCCTGCCAGGTATGGTCTACAGCTGTCCAAGAAATACATGTATAGGACAGCCACATGGCAGAACTGTGTGCATGCATACCCACACACTATACAAACACACCTAGGGCAACCCCATACCTACACACACCACATCACCATGCCCATAGCAGTAAATTACACCCTGACCCACACACATGGTGTCAAATGTATGGCCCACCCTGGGTCTCTGGCAAACCAACAACACACCATGCGCATAACATTGATGCAGGGACAGGCTAATATGGATCTGATGCACATGGTGACTGTACTACAGTGTACCAATGTACTGCTGTGTAACATGTTGTCAGCAATAATGTTTAATGCTTACATGTCAGGTAGTGTAGCTGTCCAGCCATGATGCATTATAGCTGTTAGTAACACTGAGTAATTGTGGTCTCCATAATGTTATCCATTTGTGTTGTAGGTGTACATGTGTCAGCAGGAGGAAGGTCTGCTGTCATATCTCACAAAGGGTATGGCACTGTGGTGACACCATGGCTGTGTCATATCCTGGGTACAGATGAACACATGTCACAGGTCTGTATAACAGTTACTGCCTGTGCCACATGGACAGTTGACCCCCTGGGAAATGTATAATTAGCAACCTGAAGTAGATCCCTCCACATACATGCACACTCTTACTTGGTAACACTGGGACTAGACCCCTACCTAGGTATGTAGTGCTACTGACGTGTGTGGCTTTAATTGCACACACCACACAGCGTTTAGGATGAGGTGTGTTCCAGGTTACATGTTACATGCATAACATCCCAAGGCATGTACCATATGGCAATGGGGGATGTAATGGTTGTATATTAACAATACATAGTGGGACATACCATCATATACACATTAACCAACACATAACAGGCAGACACACATCCGAGAGACCTAGGCCTATCAGTGCTAACTAACTTGTCAGTGTGTCCAATGTGTTACAGGTAGGCTGCACACAGCACATGTATAACTGTGCTGGATTGTGTTATCAGTTACCTGATTGTTTGATGGTGACAGTGGTCACCATACATTGGTACATAGGACATGTACCGGGGGTACCATGGTGTAATGACAGTGTACAACAGCACCTGCACCCCACTGTGGATATTGTACACACTGTAACCCATGATGGCACTCTGACATACCCACCATCACACATTGACCAGGATTGTGATACAACCCATTGTCCATCCCAACAGTGGTACTACAGGGATCTGCATCTAATGCACATGCCACAGGCATAGTAGGGGGATGCATTGTCATGCCTCTTCGATGGGCAGCAACATCACTATCTGTAATACTGTGTGGCAATGCGTACTGTAATAGGAGTATGTGGCTTCGGAATGCTGTACCCTACAGATATACACACATGCACACATATACACACACTTGCCATTTGTACAACAGCGTTGTGCTGGTACTGCAAGGCTCGGGTAGCCATTAGGGAGAGGAGCATAACAGGGTACATGTAATGTCCAGTACAGCAGCAGCCACATCTAACTATAGCAATGGGTGTTGCAGTGGGTGTGAAGAGTCTCATGGTATTCCCAACTACAGGTGTACTAACACACAGACATTGATATCCTCAGTAATGCACATGTACCCATTTGTCAGTACTGGGGTGCATCGCTGCAGGGGGTCATAGGTGTGGACTATTGTCCATGGAGAGATAGGAAGTGTAGGGGATGTGTGTACAGTGGTATCATGCCACCTTCCATGTGCCAGCAGGCAATCTAGCTACAGACACCACTGTGGTGACCCTCAGGGTGAGAGTGACATGCATCAGCCAATCCTCTCTGTGTTTCCTGGAAATGGTCAGTGAGGTGATCCAGTTGGCATGTATGCAACATGTATTACAAAACATGGTTAGTGTCTGTGTTGGAGACCTGTACCCAGGCATGTTCTGTTGACTGTGATAGTGTTAGTGGAGGTACCTATGGCATGTGGTGCATACAGGGTGTTGTGTCCTATCTGTGCCAGTTATAACACAGCTGGGCAGACATGTCAGTGTCAATCAGGCAGAGGTTGCCTGTACGTATCCAAGCTGGATACCTGACATCTGCACATCTGTACAGGGACTGACAGATATCAGCTTGCCAACTAGCTATGTAGTAGGAAGAATGTGTTGACAGATAGACATCTGACACCAATATCTATGCAATTACTACATGTTGGCAGCCCTCACTGACATGTGCTATACAGACAGTAGTCTACACTTAATTTCCACATGTCAGATCATTATCCAGTAGGGGATATATACTGTGACACAACTCACACACCAGAAACACGACAGTGAGGTCTCAGAGTTCATCTATGCATGCAGGGGTGCCTGTTGCCACTACTACAATTAGCAATCTACTCTTGCTTGGGAAAGCTCTCTCAAGAGTAGTAACGGCAAGATACACTACAAGCCAGTGTGACGGCACAACCTGGGATACTATCCTTGTATGTAACACATTCACATGGATAAGAGTGTTGCACAGATCTTATATACTCAAGTGTCTCAGACATGATACTCACACCCCTTGCTACTATACTGACAGCACATAGACTGATGTTATATACATGGCATTACATAACCTATTACAGATGTAATTACCCTGCTATGTTATCAGACTGGGATGTGAGCACTTGTTACTAGGGCTGGGCCATGCTTAGCAGATGTCAACATTGCTGCAATATAACAGCTAAGCACATTTGCGCACTGGTAAGCGAAGCCTACATGGTGTAAGCACCCATACGTTTAACAGTAGCGTAGCACTGCTTAGGTTTGTGCAAACCGGCACAAACGGTCTTAAAACTGCTCAAAACTGCCTTAACCACTCTGTATCCAACAGCCCTTGTTCTGCCCAACAACAAAATAAGCAGCCCTTGAACCCAGGACCCTGTACACTATAATCACAACAGTTAACCACTACACCATGACAACTGTGAAGACAACTGTTGTTCTTCCAATACATCTGTCAGTAGACATATTAAATAGTATTGAACAATTGCTGTGACTTCTATAATTGCATAGTACATGTTACTAATATTACTGTTGCATCACATATGTTGTTATATCTAAATATACACATATCAGATACATACGGTGTGATACATCTGGGAAGGTATACACAACAGTAATGTTTACACATGACAAGTATATGGATATATACATATACATGTGTAGATATATGTCTACATGTACATACACATATATATTGATATATATGTATTTATACACATCTGATAGTGCATCATATGTATGACCATTTAATAGATCTATTTATATATGTATATATATATATATATATATATATATATATATATATATATATGTACATCATATATGTACAGATATACCTATTTATGTTGATATATATGCAGATATCTATAACTATATGTGCATATATATCTATACAGATATATCTACTTATGTCAATATATATGTAGATATCTATAACTATATGTGCATATATATCTATATATCTGTATATGTGTAGACATATATAGCTGTGTATATATATATATATATATATATATATATATATATATATATATATATGTGTGTTTGTATATGTATATATATATATATATATATATATATATATATATATATATATATATATATATATTTATACGTATATGTTTACCATATGTCCAGAACATGGAGTGGAGTCCTACCTCAGCACCAGTAGTCTCAACCTCATAGTGCAAGGGGATGTCACGTATGTATTGCAGGTATATATGTAGACTATTGCTACTGTAACAGGGGTTGTCTTACCAGACATGTTGTGTGTGGGAGGTCACATCTGGTATTGATATGTACACCATCGGTTACTGACAGACATCCTAAGGACATCATAGTACAGTACTAGTGATAGCGCAGTAATGATACTGTGTACTACAGAAGAGATATAACCAATATATGTGGACAGTGTGGCACTCTCTGGTCAGTCCAGAGGTATACAAAGATCCCCTTTGTGCGAGACATATGGACCAAGCCTGACAATGTGGATGTTAACAGCCATGTACATGGGTATATCATGTACATACTGGACTACATATGCCCACACAGTTTATGTATTCACACACGCCTGTCTGTCCTGACACATAATAACTGGTGGTGCAGAGGGCACATGGCCACATACTACCCAGTAGTTAGTGATGCACATCTATACAGAATCCCACTGCTTTTTCAGGAATACACAACAGTTATGCTGGCCCATCAGCAGTACATCTTGCAAATATCTGGACATTACATCACACTGGGTAATTACACTAAGCTGCTAGGCATATAACAAAGCACTGTGCAAACTACAGGCAGACTGCCACAACACCGGCCTACATTTCATATGGGGGAATACACATGTACCTGCAAATATAGCAGGCTCTTCAGGCATGTCACAGCACAGAGTAACAGATACCTGTGTGAAAGTGCATAGCCTCAACCAATGTGAACACAGCCACAGCCACATATGGTACGCAAGCTTAATATTACACTATATGGACTGTCTGATCAACACCATCCTCATATGTGCCACTCACACACTAACCCTACATATACTGGATCATGACACAATGTGGTCCAATGCCTGTCTGTGGTATGGGACACATGTATGTTTGGCCCTACAAACATGTGAGCTGATAGGGTACCATACACTGGAGCAGCATGTAACATCAGATAGAACAGGACCAAGAACAATGACATCTACCACAGTCTGTACACAGGCCAAGGTACATATTCGCAATACACATACTATCGACAATCACCATACGTACACAAACCCCACTGCTGTACACACAACTACAAAATACCCAGGTTATGTCCTCAGAAATAACCCCTACTATACATAATGCTAGCAGTCTGATATCTGACTGGCTTGTTATCAGGTATGATGTCAATAGATAATGGTGTACAGAACATATGCACCTCTTACTGCATGACATATGTGCAAAGGTTGACAGACTTGTGGCTGGAGCCACAAACACTGGGCCAATATTGGCATGTTGCTGTGATACCCTCATGCATTTACTGTTGTAACAAGGTTTGTTGTGACATATGTCCTATGAGTGATATGAAGTCAGTAACTGTCATGGCTGTCGCCATGTACTGACTGCAATCCTCAGACTATGCTTCTGCAGTTCTAAGATAGGTGATCTGTGAGTAACACAAGAAATATAAGACTCCAAACACTGCCCCGTCTGCAGATAACCCTACAGGTGGGAGTTTCCTCAAACACATAACACTGTCATGACAGGTATTAAATCATTTAGACCAGCCATATCCACACAAACCCTGTTAAACCAACATTACTCCAAATGCAGAAGAGCAACACTTACATTCTGTAGTCATGTCTGGCACATCCCCCTCCTATTTTTGGCCTGTCTTCACAGTGTATGTTGTTAGAGGTATATCCCTATACCATCTGTGATGCTGTTTGCCAAACACTGACATGAGGTCCTGCTCACAGTGAATGAAAAGGCCCAACATCCACATGATGTCCCTAGGTATAGGAGTGTGTTTCCATGCAATTGGCTATGGGAATGTTACCACAGCTGTTCCACATGCAGTCATCAAGTAGGGGACTGCAATTCATGCAGAGGCCATCAGCTGATCATGAGCATCACTTATAAAACACAAGCTGCTGCCTAAGCAAAGCAGGTGTACTTCTCCTCATCCACCAGGGAGGGAGTGAGATAGACAGACAGAGACAAAGTAAGACAGGGAGGGGGTGGGAGAGTAAAACCTAAGCATGCTTGTGTCACACACTTACCAGTACAGGGTTTCAAACCCCTGTCTGACTATGTATTGCTATCACATGATGATGCAGTTATTGCATGCGCCACAGAACTTACATGTTGGGGAGTTGTCCAAAGGTATATCTGATGGTGAGTGGCATCTGCAGCAATGATAAAGGAGGATAAAGGTAGGTGTAGTACACATGCCTGTCCACATAGACAGGTATCAACATTGACACAGCCACACTCTCTCAGGAGCTCACACACATTAACACAGTTGGCAGGGTTAGGACTAGACTTCCTAACTAGCTAGTTTGTCACAATACAGTAATATGCAGGTATCACATGCACCACAGGGGTTATCAAGATGATATATGGCCAAAGGGTATGTGAAGGTGTCTGACATCAGAAGGCATGCTTCAGTAGGCCAATGGGAGGTGTAGTGAGTGTGAATGGCATCAAAACCATTATACTCCACACACAGACACAGGGTGCCAGTACTGACATGCATGGATGCATTGCTTCATAGGTGTGTAGTGGTTGACTGTGCCTGAAGGCTGTACAAAGCTAGGTAAAGGGTATACCTTGGCATCAGGCCACATGAAAATGGTCTGCAGTGTGGCTCAGGGGTGTAGTGTCTGGATAGGCCATACAGGTGGGTATTGTATTCACCATCCAGTCATCTGGGTTACTATTGTGTGTGGCCAGTGTTGTGCAATGCTTGCCATGTATGTGTTCTATAGTCCATGACATGGACGGTGTCTGGGATGTTCACATGTCCCACATGCATGGTCTGTGACATGTGGAAGTCTACCTGGGTTTTCTGGGGCATGTTGTGTACACAGATTGTTATCATCAGATGTGCCATTTCTGGCCTCATGTGGTGGGAACTGGCAATTGACACCAGGTTGACCCTGCAACTACACTAACAGCATGATACAGGTATTCCCTGATGTCAGTGGCATCTGTCCATACAGGGCATGTGTATAAGGCATGGTATGTCCTTTGTGGGTTACATTTCCTGTCACTACAGTTGTTGCAGGTGTCCAGTGGGAACATAGTGAATGGGGCACTGTATGCAATTATATGCCTTTTGTAGTGATGGGACAGGGTGTCATTCCCTCTGTAGTCTGCTGCAATCACACCATGGTTACTATCTGTGGGCAATATGCAGGGTACTACCAACACAGTTGTTGTTGCCTATCCGAGTGAGTCTGTGTATGACACATGGGTTGAGAATGTTCTCTGGGTAATACAAGGGTTGCCTAAATTGCTCTTCAGGCCTTGATGTCACATGTAGGTGTATGGATTGTCAATCCCAGCCTCTCTGCTGTTTGACATCTGTTATCCTTGTAAGGTGGACATTGTTAACATATAATAGGCTCACCATATAGGAAATTTGCAAAACCCACTCCACAATGAGTCCTGTTGTTACACACTCACAGCTACCTCCACATAGGATACAAATGACAAGCACACACACACACACACACACACACACACACATACACACCAAGTCTCACAGTTGCCATGTCTGGGATTGGAACTCCTACCTAACTAGTACATCACACTACAGCATTACGCATTTATAGTGCATGCCAATGAGATTACTGGACTACTCCTTCCCCAAAGGTGTATTTCAAAGTGAATGACATCAGCAAGCTTGTCAAACAAAGGCAATGGAGGTTGTAGTGACTGTGAATGGCCTCAAAAGCATTGCTCCCTACACATACAAGCACACACATATCCACACTTGCCATGTCTGGGAATAGAACTCCTATCTAACTAGTTTATCACACTACAGCATTACACAGTTATAGGATGCGCCATGGAGATTACCGGGCTACTTTTTCCCCAAAGGTGTATTTCAAAGTGAATGACATCAGCAGACTTGCCAAAGAAGGGTAATGGAGGTTGTAGTGACTGTGAATGGCCTCAAAAGCATTGCTTCCTACACAGACAAACAAACACACACACATCCACACTTGCCATGTCTGAGAATAGAACTCCTACCTAACTAGTACATCACACTTCAGCCTTATGCAGTTATAGGATGCGCCATGGAGATTAGGGAGCTACTCTTTCCCCAAAGGTGTATTTCAAAGTGAATGACATCAGCAACCTTGCCAAGGTTGGTCAATGGAAAGTGTAGTTCATAAGCTCATAGGGTCATACGTTGATAGTAAGCTACTGGCCCTAGGGCCTACACATGCCTAGACATGACAATTCTCTGGCTATGACTTCCCACCATATTAACTTCCCTGCACCCATGTCTAGCAGGGCAGCTGACATGATCCCCGGGTTAAATGTCCTATCTCCCATCCAATCATCCAGTTTCCTTTTGAAGAGGGCCAAAGAGGCACTCTTCTTGACATGTATGGGCAGTCTATTCCAGAGTCTGGGGAGTCTCTAGGTCAGGAACACATCCTTCCTGCATGTACTGTTCATTGTGATGACAGTATTTGGATCCCTGGAGCATGTGACTGTGAGGGTTTGGAATTCTGTAAGTGTAGCATGTTCAACAGCTGTGGGTTTGACATGGCATGGTATATTAAGCAGAGATCACCTCTGAGAACACAATATGTGACAGAGTATAACTGGATGACTTTCAGACTGTCAGCATAAGGCATCTGGTTTAGGCCTGTGGTCATTTCGTGAGGTATGTCTGCAGCCTCTCTACTTGTTGCAGATGTCTTGTGAGGTACATACGTAACAGGCCATTGTAGTCTGTACTGGGTTTACTGAAAGATGCCTACAGTGGGACAATGGTGTCCTTTTCCTGGATGTAAAGCCCTTAGTGGGAGGTGTGCCACATAGGAGGGTTACGTGACTGTTGTGGCGATGTGGTTATCAAAGGTGAGACCACTGTCCACCTGTGTCCCTAAGTCTGTTATCACACTTTAGGTGTTTAGTGCACTGCCACTCCTTAAAATGGAGAGCATCAACATCTGTGCAGTGACAGAGACCTGGTTCAATGCTCCAGAGAGCACCCCTGCATTAACAGACTATAATTCATACCACATCTTTCAGCCACCTAACCTTGACCAAAACACTAAAGGTGGAGTTGTGCCCATATTCATTAAGTATATGTACACCTCCAGGCTAGTTGCTCAGCATAATGCATCCCAGATTATACAAGTGTAGCTAACACTGGGCAAGACCGCAATCCAAATTGTAACTTGCTACAGATCCCCCACCATGCTCCAGTATCCCCACTCCTCATTTCTTGATACACTGGAAAATATTAGGGTACAACCCAACACCCTAATAATGGGCGATTTCAACTACCCCACCATTAACTGGGAAAACTACTCATGTACCAACTCTTTTGTTTAACGTTTTCTGGAATTCATAAATTCCAATGCCTTGGATCAGCTTATCCACACCCCCACCAGGGGCAGCAATATCCTAGACCTGGTCATTACCAACATGTGTGACTGGTGTTTTACACCATAGGTCAATTCCTCATTGGTCAGATCCGACCACAAGCTACTCAGCCTGGACATCCACATCCTGCCCCCAACCCTCATTAGGGAATCCACTGTAAAAAATTTCTCCAAAGCCAACTTCACCCTTATTAAGACAGAAGTGACAAACTTCACGGCAACCATGCAGACGGACAATAGAGGTACGACTGCTGAATCCTACACAAATGCACTTTATAAGCACTTAAACACGTGCATGGATCGTGCTATCAATAACAGAACCAAGATGCTATCCTCCAAAAAAAGGAAGCCAATCTGGTGGTCCCATGCTATAAACAAACAATACAACAGAAGAAAGAAACTGTTACAAAAAAAAGAGTAAAATCCCATGACTGGAAGAACTCCATGGTCAGCCTCAGTAAGAAGCTGAGATCCCTCATAAAATCCTCCAAAGCTAGTCATGAAAACAAAATCTCCACTGATTCCAAAGACAACCACAAAGCATAATATAGCTGTCAAGAATCTCAATGGCAACACTCAGATCTGCTCTGAGTTACAGCACAATGGCACTAAATATACAGAACCAACTGATATTGCCAACATCCTGGCAGATAGGTTCAGTGCTAACTTTACCCCCTCCCCATAAAGGGCCCATCTCTATACCGGAAGAATGCAACATTCCTGTAATCATAGCTGCACAGGTAAAAACACACTTTCCAAAGCCAAGAACACAGCATCCATGGGACCTGACAACATCCCAGGCTGCATTCTACATGAACTACAGAATGAACTGGCACCCCACCTAAGCACCATGTTCAATCATAGCCTCATCTCAGGCTTTGTGCCCACTGAATGGCTCACAGTGACGGTTATCCCACTCTGGAAAGGGGGAGCCACCACAGACCCTGGGAACTACTGCCTCATTAGCCTAATGAGCTTGGTCTGCAAGGCCATGGAATGTATCATCATGGAACTTATAAACAAAGACATTGGTAGTCTCCAAACTCTGGACTCCACCCAGTTTGGGTTTGTAAAAGGCAGATCATGTCTCCTAAACCTGACTGACTTCTTTGAAGCAGTCACCAAAGCCGTAGACGAGGGTAAGGTGGTTCACACAGCCTATCTAGATCTTGCCAAGGCTTTTGACACCATCCCCCACTCTGGAATTATAGATAAACTCACTAAACTAGGTATAAATCCCTATGTCACAAGATGGGTTGCCAACTGGCTCACTGACAGAACCCACAATGTGAAAGTAGCAGACTCCAAATCCGAGTTCAGACCAATGACAAGTGGAGTACCACAGGGTTTAGTCCTGGGTCCTCTCCTGTTTGGTATCTACTTTTTTGAAGTACAGGCTAACACCAAAGGTCTTTGGCTAATGATGTTTGTAGATGACTGCAAACTAGGAGCCATAATTGAAACTCCTAATGATGTGGACATCCTACAAAAGGGCCTCACTGAGACAGATGCCTGGTGTCAAATCCATGGCCTCAAGCTCAATGCCAGAAAGTGCATTGTCATCCGCTTTGGGTAAAAACTCTGTACCCATGAGCTACCACATAGGTGGTAGTTTACTTAACACCGAAAGTGTGATAAGAGACCTTGGGACACAGGTGGACAGTAGTCTCTCCTTTAATAATCACATCGCCCCAGTAGTCAGGTAATCCTTCTATGTGGCACACCTCATCACAAAAGGTTTCTCATCCAGGAAAAAAGAGGTCATTGTTCCCCTCTACTCATCACTCATTAGACCCATTATAGAGTACAATGCCCCTTTTGGTATGTACCTCACAAGACATCTACAACAACTAGAAAGGCCACAGAAATACCTCACAAAGAGGATTACCAGCCTCAAACAGATGCCCTATGCAGTCTCAAAAAACTATAGCTTTACTCTGTCGCATATTGCCTACTTAGAGGCAATCTCTGCTTAACATACAAAGCTATGTCAAACCCAGAGCTGTTGGACATGTTCCACTTAAAGAAATCCCAATCCCTCCAATCTACATGCTCGAGGGACCTAAACTTTGTCACCACAATAAACAGAACATGCTGGAGGGATAGATTCCTGTCCCAGAGACTTCTCATATTCTGGAACAAACTACCTATCTATATCAAACAAAGCTCCTCATTAGCACTCTTCAAGAAAAACCTTGATGATTGGATGGAAATAAGAAATTCACCCCAGGAATCACCTCTGTGGCTTTGCTCGACAGGGGCACAGAAAAATAATTTTCTTGGGTGGCAAAAGTCAGGATACCTTTTTGGCTAGGCTTCTATAGGCCCTAGGGCTGATAGCCTAGTACCTACCTATGAACCTATGAACCTGTGAACCTATGTGGTACTTCACAGGTACATGTCCCTTCCCAATGGGGATAACTATATATTGATTCTGAGGCCATGGCTCAGGCACCCAGCATGTCTTTCTAGTCTGGTGGACCCCAGCCATTAACAAACTTTACAATAAGAGGAGAAAGCTATTACATGATAGAACAAAATCCATAAAAGGGAAGTCACCCCTGATCATTATTAGTAAAAAATTACGAGCATTCATAAAATCAACTAAGGCCAATTTTGAGAGAAAAATTGCCATGGATTCAAAGGACAATCATAAGGCCTTTTTCAGCTATGTTAGGAACCTGGGTGGAAACTCCCAGATATGCTCAGAATTAGTCCAAAATGATACAAAAATCACTGAACCCACAGACATTGCCAACATACTGGCAGACAGGTTCAGTGCAAACTTCACCCTCTCCCCTAAAGGAGAGATAACTATCCCAGCCAGTGTAGCCTCCCGGACATCTCAAATGCGCAGGTGAAAGCTTCTCTCTAAAGCTAAAAACACAGCATCAATGGGACGGATGGTGTCCCGGCTGTGTGCTACGAGCTAAATGAGGAATTAACCCGCACATAAGGCAGCTGTTTAATCTCAGCCTTACCACAGGATCGTGCCCAAGGAGTGGCGTGACGGCAACTGTGGTCCCACTCCACAAAGGCGGCGCCTCACGGACCCTGGTAATTACCGCCCATAAGCTTAACAAGTCTAGTCTGCAAAGCTATGGAGAGGATCATAATGGAGCTCATAAACAAAGATATAGGGACTTGCAGACATTGGACCCGACCCAGTTTGGCTTTGTCAAGGGAAGATCATGCCTTTTGAACTTGGTGACTTCTTGAAACAGTCACCAAGGCCATTGATGAGGAAAGGCAGTCCATACAGCCTACCTTGACCTTGCAAGGTTTGACACAATACCCCACTGGTATTGTAGAAAAACTACCAGCTTAAATGTAAACCCATATGTCACAAGATGGGTTGCAAACTGGCTTAAGGACAGAACCCACAGGGTTAGAGTTGCTGGCTGTGTCAGACTCCAAGCCGGTCACAAGTGGTGTCCCACAGGGCTCGGTCCTTGGCCCCTATTGTTTGGCATCTACTTCAGAAGTACAGGCCAGCATGGGAGGACTTTGGCTGACAAAGTTTGCAGACGACTGCAAACTGGGGCCATAGTGGAAAGTGTATCGGACACGGATATCCTTCAGAAGGGACTCACGGAAACAGATAGCTGGTGCCAGAGCCATGGCCTGAAGTTAAACGCCAAAAAATGTATAGTCATACCCTTTCGGAAAAACAAGGTAACCCCAAGCTACCATATAGCTGGCAATCCACTAAGCACAGAAGAGGTTATCAGGGACCTGGGGACCCAGGTTGACAGTGGCCTTTCTTTTGACACTCACATTGCTAAAGTGGTTAGAAAGACCTTCTACATTGCCCACCTGATCATGAAGGGATTCACATCCAGATCTAGTGAGGTCATTGTTCCCCTGTACTCTTCACTTATCAGACCAATGATCGAGTACAATGCCCCATTCGGGATGTATCTCACCCGACATCTGCAGCAATTGGAGAGACCCCAAAAGTTCCTCACCAAAAGGATAAAGGGACTCCAAAATCTGTCATATGCTGCCAGATTGAAGAAACTCCAGCTCTACTCAGTCGCATACCGTCTGCTCAGAGGTGACATGTGCCTGACATACAAGGCCATGTCCAACCCGAATTAATGGACATGCTCCACCTCAAAAACAAATCCACCAAAAACACTAGAGCAAGCGACTTAAACCTTAGCACGGATATAAATAGCACGTGCTGGAGGGATAGATTTATCACTCAGAGACTCCCTATGCTGTGGAATAAAATCCCGGTCCATGTGAGGCAGAGCACCTCGCTGACTCTGTTCAAGAGAAATCTAGACCTGTGGATGGGAGATCGTAGGTTTACCTGAATCATCTCTGTGTCACTGCTGGACAGAGGCACAACAAACTAATGGGCACAGTATTTTTTCATATAAGGGGTGGCGTAAGCCACAAAAATTTGGGCTAGGCTTATAAATGCCTTAGGGCAGATAGCCTAGTATAAACCTATGAACCTATGAACCTATAAGGCTCTT
This sequence comes from Protopterus annectens, assembly GCF_019279795.1. NCBI lineage: Eukaryota > Metazoa > Chordata > Ceratodontiformes > Protopteridae > Protopterus > Protopterus annectens. Next base: position 1,298,820,022 of record NC_056735.1, read on the forward strand.
CTGTAGAATATCCACATCATGTGGGGATTCAGTATTGGCTCCCAGTGTGCAGTTATCTGAGATCTTTGTTTGCCGGTGTCCCTTACTGTTGGACTGTACTTCAGAGCAGTAGGTGGCAAACAAGGTCGGTGCCAGGACTGAACCTTAAGGTACTCCAACTGTCACTTGTTTGGGGCTCGGGTTTGTGTCACCTACATTTATAGTGTGGGTTGTGTCAGTACAGCAGTTGGCATCCCATTGGGTGACATTGGGATTAATGGCCAGCTTGATACATTTATCTCTGATTTCAGACTGGGAGATGGTGTTGAAGGGCTTGGTGAGGTCCAGATAGGCTGTGTGAACCAGCTTACCCTCATCTACGGCACTGGAGATGGATTCACAGTTGTCATTCAGGTTGAGGTGACATGATTGGCCCTTCACAAACCCAACCTGGATAGGGTCCAGTGTTTGCAGGTTGCCAATGCCTTTGTTTTAATTTCCATGATAATACATTCCATGGCCTTGCAGATCAGGCACGTCGTACTGCTGCGGCTGTAGTTCCCAGGATCTAAGGTGGATCCCCCCCCTTGTGGACTGGGATAACTGCAGCTGTGCGCCACACAGTGGGCATGAAGCCTGAGGTGTGGCTATAATTAGACATGGCAAGTAGGTGAGGTGCAAGTGCAATTTGTTGCTCATGTAGTACACAGCCTGGGATGTTGACTGGTCCCATGGCTGCTGTTGTCATAGCTCTATAGAGTGTGGTATTTACCTGTGTGGTTGTTATTACCAGAATATGGCTTTCAATCCATGTTGAGATGGGCCCTTTGGGGGTTGGGAGGAGGGTGCAGTTGACACTGAATCGATCTGCCAGGATATTGGCAATATCCCTGGGAGGAGCAGATTTAGTACCATCCTGTTGTAGCTTACAGCAGTTCTGAGCATTGCCATTTAGATTCCTCACATAGCTATGGAATGACTTGCAGTTGTCTTAGGCATCTTTGGCTATATTATGTTCGTAACTAGCTTTGGTGGATGTTATGAGGGGTCTCTGCCTATTACTGTAGTTGGTAAGGGAGTATTTTGCATCCTGGAAAGTCCCCCATTTCTGCAACAGTTTCCTCCTTTTGTTGTACAGTATGTTTATGGCAGGGGGCCACCACATTGGCATCCTTTTCTTTGTGGAGAGCGTCTTGGTTCAATATTGGATGGCGTGATTCATACACGAGTGGATGTTCGCTACAGGGCCTTCATATATGATTCAGCATTTATCCTTTCAGTTTCCATATGCATGGGTGTCATGATGTTAATGATGTCTGACATGTGTAGCATGACATTGGCTTTGGAAATGTGTGTTACGGAGGTTTCCTTACTGGGGTGTGGGGGAGAGATGTTGATGTTAAGGATGATTAGCTCATGGGCATACCTGACCACCGATGAGGTGACCATAGGTGTGGAGCATTGATTTCCCATGTTGGTAATGACCAAGTCCAGGATATTTGAGCCCCTGTTGGGACTATGGGTTACTTGATCCAGAGCATTGGGAATTATGACTTCTAAAAACCATTGGGCACATGTGTTGGTACACAAGCAATGTTTCCAGTTAATGGCAGGGTAGTGTAAGTCACCCAGTATTAGGGTGTTTGCTTGTATCATAATATTTCACAGTATCTTTCAAAGATAGGAGTGGGTATCATGGGGCATGGTGGGGGTTCTGTACCAAGCTATACAATTTGGAATGCAGTCTAACCTACTGTTAGTTGCATCAGGGGTATTTCAGACACATTCTGTTGGGCAAGTAGCCTGGTGGTGTGAATATCCTTGGTGAATATGGACACTCCTCTACCTTTATTGTTTTGTTCCTGGTTTGGTGGCCAACAGGTGTGATAGAGCTGTACCTGGTATTGCAGGGGTGCTTTCTGGAGGCTTGTATCGGGTCTCTGTTACTGAACAGTTATCAATGTTCTCCATTTGTAGGTGTGCGTAGTGACTCTGAATGACCAAAAGAAATGGATCCCTACACAGACACAAAGATTCACAGTTTCTGTGCCTGGGAATAGAACTCCTACCTAACTAGTATATCACACTACAGCATTATGCAGTTTATTTATTTATTTTATTTATTTATTTGCAATTGGTTTACCAGGATAGTCCATTGGGCTAAGATTAACCCGTTTTCAATGGAGTCCTGGGGAGAAAAGCTCCAGTAAGAAGGTTACAATAGGTTTTACATTAGATTACAATGTTTACAAGTGAACAAATTAGAGCTATACAGTTATAGAATATGCCACAGAGATTATGGGACTATTTCTTCCCCAAAGGTGTATTTCAAAGTGAATGACATTAGCAGGCTTGCCAAAGTAGGGCAGTAGAGGTTGTAGTGACTGTGAATGGCCTCAAAAGCATTACTCCTACACAGACAATAGAGCTCCTACCTAACTAGTTTATCACATTACACAGTTATAAGACATGCCACAGAGACTACTGTGCTACTCCTTCCCCAAAGGTGTATTTCAAAGTGAATGACATCAGCAGGCTTACCAAAGTAGGACACTAGAGGATGCAGTGACTGAATGGCTTCAAATGTATTGCTCCCTACATAGACAAACAAACACACACAAACATCCACACTTGCCATGTCTGGGAACAGAACTCATACCTAACTAGTTTATCACACTACAGCATGAATCAGTTATAGGACATGCCACAGAGAATACTGGGCTACTCCTTCCCCAAAGGTGTATTTCAAAGTGAATGACATCAGCAGGCTTGCCAAAGTAGGGCACTGGAGGTTGCAGTGACTGTGAATGGCCTCAAAAGCATTGCTCCCTACACAGACAAACAAACATATGCACAATTGCCACATCTGGGGTTAGAACTCCTACCTAACTAGTACATCACACCACAGCATTACACAGTTATAGGACACACCACAGAAATTACTGGGCTATTATTTCCCCAAAGGTGTAATTCAAGATGAAGACATCAGCTGGCTTGCCATAGTAGGGCAATGCGGAGTGCAGTGTGTGTGTGCATGGGCCATAACCCATTTTCATCTAGAGGCATACACACAACACTCAGGCACACACAGGTTTATATTCCACAGGTACTTGTATACAACTGCTAGATGACTACTGACTTGTAAAGTCATGTTACACAGTTAGCACTAGCACCACAGACACTATAGTGCTGAGGGATTCCAGAGGAAAATGTCTTCGATGATTGACATTTGCACATCATGTGATTTTAGCCAATTGGATGTGTGCTGGGTGGGACAGGCCTCATGATGGAAGGATCTTTGTCACTGTCACTCTCTTCCACACATCTATGTATGTGCAATTTTGGCCTATAATAGTGTGTTGTCCTTGGATTTATGTGTGTATTCCTATCCAATGTGTGTGCAAAGCATGACTGATGTGTACTGAGGAGTGTATGCACTAACATCTATGACTGTCAGATATGTATGGTCCACTGTTGTTGCCAGACATGGGCTTCATCATTTCTTTGTGTGAGCATGCCCAGTATGACATTTCAGTATTTTGTTGTCTCACATGGCCTTAATTTTTCTAAGTGTGGGAGCATGCCCAGTATGACCTTCTGTACTGAATGTGTGAATCCATTCTAGGTAGATTGTACTCCAGTGCAGACATTTGTGCTTTACACCTACAGCTAGCAAACTGTTTTTGCAGGATATCTGTAGATCGGTTGACAATATGGGGTCAAAATGGGCAAAGGATAGTGGGTTACTGTAGGTAATTGTGTCTGTGCTGCTTCTGCTACATGGTCCTGGTGTTAGCAGAAATATGCAGACATATGTACTGTTATAACTGTAATGTTTTATGTCATCAAGTTCTGTCAGGTGCACATATTTGCTTGCAGTGATGTCCTGGGGAACACAGGGTGAATGCAGCTGTGTCCAGTATTGTGGTCAGTAGCCTACATATTCTTGCACAATCATGCCATTCTGGAGGGGAAGCTGCAGACACTTGCTGCTGGGTCTGTGTAAATGGTTCAGCACCTTGGTACAGTGGTGGCAGAGGATCCCATGCTTGTACATCCATCAACATGACAGTATGGCCATATCCTGCTGTGGCCATACCTCACAGCTGTACAGATTCACCCAGGTTACCCAGAGGCAGGGGTCATAATTCTGGACATTACCCCTTCACATTGTGATTTATGAGCAGGTTTGTAGCCACCCATTCTTGTTTTTGCAGCCAGGGATAGTATGTGCACATGGCTGAGTTTCGGACTTCACACACTCCATGCTGCCCATGCTCTCACCCCCCTCTGTTATTCTATCCTCTTCCATACATTATGCAAACATTATCTGATATGTTCCCTATAGTTATCACCTCATCACAGCAGTAATTTGGTGTTGATCTACAGTTCATGCAGTAGGACATGGTGGACATGTCACTGTGATTTGTCCACATGGCCTTGCATTTGGGTTCTGTGGACTGAGTTATGTTGTTATTTGGGAGTCCATGATATAACATACATTGGTAGTACGGGTGAAACACAGGCCTTTGGCAGAGGACTGTAGGCCATTTGGTAGTGATGCAGGCCAGCTGTAGCAGGCCGTTGCATTCTGTCACTCCTACAGTCCCAGACTGTGGTACACTATATTCACCTGGGGTGACAGGGCAGGTGTGCAAGGTGTTCATGCCAATACTTTCTGTCACTATTGATCCAGTGGTGTGGATGCTGGCAGGGTGCTGCTTACAGCTAGGGACACACCTGCATGGGACACCTGGTCTGCATGCTGCATTCTTTCATTATTCTCATACACAGGTGGATATTGTTCTCATTCCCAACAGCAGGGATAAGACTGGAGAGGTACATGTGGGTGGTGGTGGGGTGAGCTGGGTGCATGTGTGCTACTGACACTACTTGCATCCGACTCACAGATATGCATGGGGCATCCCACTTATGCTGGCTTGTGCAGGGACATCAGCTGTTTCTCAGTACATTATTCCTTTGACCTTTGTGGTCTGCCAGTGTTTGGCCAGATGACATCAGTATTCCCTACTACAAACCCAAATAATGTGCGGCAAACCTGTATGTACAATTCCAAGGGTGTGTCCATTTGACAGTTACATATTATACACTGTCTGTCTGGGGTACTCCCCCCTGTGTACTGCTTGTATATCTGGGCCTGCATTCATGCCATGTCCATCATTCAGATGGTGACACATATTACTTCCAAACCTTTACTACGGCTTACTGCTGTAATGTGTTATACTGGGATGCACTGTGTTTGGCACTGCTGTTGTGAGAACTTGGCCTTGTCACCAGCAGTACTGGGCAATGGCCACCAGGGCATACCTCACCATGCATACATACTGACCACTCTCACACAAGATACAACACACACCAACCTAACACACGCAGACCAGCATATTGTACACATGCTACAATCTATCCTGCTACATTGGCCAGCTCAAGTAATCTGTGCTCCACTGTTATTATACCTACACATACATGTTACTACATTTCTAAATAGGATTGAGGGGCACACCTGACTGTTACTACATTTCTACACAGGACTGGGGGGGGCACACCTTGACTGTTACTACATTTCTGCATAGGATTGGAGGGGCACACCTGACTGTTACTATATTGCTACATAGGATTGTGGGGGGGGCACACCTGACTGCTACTACATTTCTACATAGCATTGGGTGGGCACACCTGACTTACTACATTTCTACATAGGACTGGGGGGGCAGACCTAACTTTTACTATGTGTCTACATAGGATTTCAGGGGGGGGCATATCTGACTGTTACTACATGTCTACATAGGATTGGGGGGGCACACCTGACTGTTACTACATTTCTACATATGACTGGGGGGCACACATGACTGTTACTATGTGTCTACATAGGATTGGGGGAGGGGGACACCTGACTGTAACTACATTTCTACATAGGATTGTGGGGGGGGGGGCACACTTGACACTTGTACACATTTGCTATGACTGTACTGGTATTTCAGGTACTCCATTTCATTCTGTAGTCTAACCTATCATGCTGACTAGAGGCACATCAGTGTACAACAGGTCTTAGGTTTGATTGACTTACATTTCAGGTTCTGACTTTACCCTTCAGAACTAACATCCCACTGTCTGACCTGTTGTAATCTGTCTGTGTAGGTCTGTGGGGGATGTTATCCATAGCCATCAATCAGAAGCCTTAGCATATCCTTTGTTTGTGTTTGTCTACACCTGTCCTGCTGGCTGAGACTGTTCTTGGGTATGTGAGCCTCCCTGACTGGCATGTGTGTGTCCTATGGACACACATGTGACCCAGCACTTTTTCTGCAGTGAGTTTTGTCACCTTGTCTAGTACTGGCTACTGTGGTGACATCAGTATCTGTTACAGATCTCATGCTGCCACTATAGGTGTCTACTATCTGCTGGCATCCCATTCAGCCACCCGATTCCCTTGCATGCTCACATCCGTACCATAGATACAAGTAACAACACATACTACTCCATTTGGCAAGTGGTAGGAAGAGTGACTTACCTTGTGGCTGTGCCAGTACTGAGGATGATGCTGGAGAGCTGACTATGTCAGATGCACATAGTACACTCTCTATACATGGTTTAGCACAGGTAGTGTCATGTTTGGCATCCATTTTACTGTATGTGCGAGTCAGAGAGAGGTGTCATTCCCTGGGTCCCTTGTCAGTGTATGTGCTATGCATTGCCTCTTTGCCAAGGCCTGGGCATACTGGGCATGCCTCCTTTTGCCTACTGGGGAAGGCTCAGGTTGTTCCTCCTCTGAGTCACTCTGTGCCTGCTCAAGCCTTGGCAATGGTGGAGGGCTGTGTGGCCCTGCCCCTTGCTGTTCCTGCTGCAGCTGTTTCCGCAGGATCATATTGAGTAGCATGGCACATATGATGACAATTTGGGTACATGTAGCTGTTGAGTACTGCAAGGCTCCACCGGATGTGTCCAGGCAATGGAACCATGACTTGAGCATCCGAAACATATGCTCTATTATGATTGTGGTTGGTGCATGTGCCTCATTATGGAGTACTTGTTTGGATGTCTGTGCATTTTTGATGGGTGCCATCAGCCAAGGCTCCAGTGCGTAACCAGCATCCCCCACTAGGTGACTGTAAGGGATGTCCCCATTGGCAAATCTCTGGTACAGCTGTGTCAGATGCCAGATGTAGGAGTTGTGATAGCTTCCAGGGCAGCCAGCACACACATTGATTATAATGCCCTGGACATCACACATGACCTGGCAGTTGATGGAGGGGAAGCCCTTGCGGTTGATGTAGACCCTATCCCACTCACCAGGTGGGGCTTTGATGTGTATGTGCATACAGTCTATAGCACCCACTACCTCAGCATATTCTGCTATTTGGTGGAAGAGACGCATATTGCTGGCCAACACCTCATGGGTGTTGGGGAAATATACATGCTCACCGGTATGTGCTGACATGGCATCCAGGAAATGGTGGAGTACCCTGGATGCTGATGCCTGTGAAATCCCCATGCTATCCCCAGTTGGCCTTTGGAAGGTACCTGTGGCTATTATTCTTAGGCCTACACATGCCTTGGTATCCACTGGGATGGGTTCCCCTCTGTTAGTTCTGTGTGTCAGGTATAGCCGGCACAGCTCAACAATTTGCTGTAGGAGATCCCTGTCCACCCTATAGTACTCCACTATCTCCAGCTCATGTAGCCCCTGGTATGTTACCCTGGGTCTGTACACTCTTCTCCGTCTCCTCACTGTGGGCTGGTCGACAGCATTCTCGTCTTCACCACCCTCAGCCTCTTCCACATGTTGATGTATGATAGCTGCGGCAGCCCCTATCATTTTGTTGCTTTTGTTTGTTAAAATTTCCCTGCTTGTGTACACTGGTGGTGTACAGTATGTGGGAAAAAACAGAGGGTAAGATGCTTGCATAGTTTATAGTGGTGTGCTGGGCTGGGCTGCTGTCTGTGTAATTGGCTGATTCTGATACATTTCACCTGCCAGCTATGCTAATTCTCCTTGATTACCTTCCTACTGCTGTTTTCCTTTCCCATTGCCTCCCTGTTTAAGCCCAGGGGTGCACCAAGCAAACACAGTGCTCAGATGTGCACAGAGCTGCTATTTCTTGATTTACTTTTTTTCCCTTTAAAACCCTGTGCATGGCACGCACACCCATTTAGGCAATGTAAAGAGTGCTAGGCAGCCTCAGACACACACCCTTGCTTAGCTCTGCTAAGCTAAGGGCAAACCCGAGCCACAGGGCTCCAAAAAGCTTACAGTATGCCTGACACACACCCTTATGATATCAGCTAACTCTTAGGCTTGCACCATGCTATTCTTGCACTTACATGGTTGGGTGCTGGCTAGCATTGAGGGGAAATCTGGGATTCAGTATCATTCTCCTCATTTGTATAGGATTGCCTGCTAATGCATAGTTACAGATCCCACAATGAGCCTTCCCCCTTAGCAACCACTATTCACTGGCCACATTGTCTTTTGTCTGCCATTGTGTATAATGGCAAAATAGTGATTTTGGTTAAAATGCTTATTTCAGGTTTTTTTTTTTTTTTTCAGCCCTATCTTGTTTGCACGCCGCTGCCCTACGCTAAACAGCAGAAATCGGAAAAAAAAAATAAAAGTTATTTTTTTTTATTTTGGCAACTGTTTTTCATGCCAATGGCCATATATTTGGCCATTGGCATGCTTTACACATACTATACAGTCTTTCTTTGGAGCTGTCATGGCTCCGTTTTGTAGATTGAAGAAATGTACTCGGTTACTAACCGAGTACATTTCTGCACACTATGTTAGTACTGCACGGCCAGCTGACAGCTTCCTTGATTGCTAATTCACCTCATTTGCATGTTTTTCACCTGCAAATGGGGTAATTTGCATACAGGGGGTATGTCCATGCAGGAATAGTGCAGGAGTGCTCGTGCATGTCCCTGGAGATTATTCCTGGATCGCACGGCAGCCATATTGCCTCCAGCAGCTCCTGTACTATTCCTGCACACCGTGCAGAACTTGCTGAATCCAGGGGTGTATGTAAAAGTTGATTTTACTGCACTCTATTTGCCTTAAAAGAAATGTTGCCATCTCTGCATGTATCTTAAGCGGTAGCTTTTCTTTATTGCCACTGCTGAAAAGGGGTTTATTGACCAATTGGACTTTCCTAGTAATGAAATGCAATACATAAATATATATATATATATATATATATATATATACACATATAAGGTAACCCAGAAGATATAGTATAACTGTGTGCACCTGTAATCTGCTGTATGCTGACATTTTAAGCATTCATTTTTGTATTTAGAATGGTATGCAGATGCTGCAATAGATGTTGGATGTAGCATTCAGAGTGACCTGGAAAATATACAATAGAGCACTGTGCGTTATCAGAAGAGTAACTGATACTTGCAAAATGTATTCAGGCCCACAACATGTAGCAAAGGGTAGTGATTTTTTTTTAGTACTATTGACTTGCAGATTTAAATAACAAAATAGCAGAGAATGTAAAGTACAGATTATCAGCAGATTTAAATAGCAAAGTAGCTAATAATGTATAATATTGATTAGTGAGCTATGAATGCTGATGAAAATTTACATTTGTAGTATATATTTTGGTCTACAAAATACAATATGCATTACTGATCATTAAGATGCAAACAACACAGAAATATAAATATGCTAAAGCTCAGTTTTGTATGTCAATAAGCTTTGCACTGTTATCACTGAAATATTTCTCCTCTGCTTTATCACAAGGCTCAGTTTATGGCTAAAAACTATCTAAGCCAGATTCATTACCACTATACTAAGTGTACATGATCTGTATTCAAGAACATCCCTACCAAATTTTCTATGCTTCCTAGTTACTTAGAAAGATTACACTGTGTACATGTAGTCTACACTTTGTGGTAAGCTTTATGAATCCTCTCATTATTTAACACTGCAATAAAATCAGTAGGAAAACCAAAATTTTGAGGAAGAATGTGTGGGTTATGTCTGTGTTGTCTTTTCACTCAAAACTGAATCCCAGAGACCTCAGGCAGCAAAATGAAATGAATGGATTTCCATCTTGTGTCTTGTCCAAGAGTTAGAAGTAATGACTAGAATGCTGTCTGTGCTCTCTTACTATAAAGTTGCAATTATAACAGGTGATTTGACCATGAATGCGCACAATATACAGTTTTATGACTGGGTCCGGGACAATAATCAACTTGTCGTACACTCCAAAATCAGGACCAAGACAATCTGGTTGTGCACACCCTGACATCAAATATTAGCATAACACAGCACCTGCCATAGTACAGCACTGGGAAAAATTAACAACATTAATGCTGCGGTGGTACGGCAGTAGCATTGTTACCTCACAATAAGAGGTTCTCCCATTCGATTCTCAGCGTGGCTTAGGAGTGCCTTCTGTGTGGAGTCTGCATGTCCTCCCCATGGTTGGGTAGCATTCGAAAGACATGCGTGCATAAGTGGGCGTGCCTTTGTTGAAGGTTGGGCGTCAAGCTGGCACCTCGGCGTTTCGTAAAAATCTACTGCCAATCATTAGCGGACCGAAGTTTTGCTGTGGCGACCCCTTATCGGGAAAAATCCGAAAGACAAACAAAGAAAGCTGTAAAACACCTTGCACTTCCACTCCAGAAAGGTAAAATGTTTTCAACAGCTTTAAAAGCTGTTGGACTATGAGAGGAAAATAGCTTCAGGCAGCTGTCTGTGATAAAGCAACAAGTATTTTACCAGTTTCAAAGCTGCAAAGCATTTAGTGCTCCTTCATTTGTTTCTGTAACTAGTAATACTACAGAGAGCTGAAGCTCAATGTCCTACAAAGAATTATGATCAGACTTCTGCTTGTTATGTGTCCTCAGAATGGATGTCAGTGTTCAGTCTGAGAGCTTTGCTTCTTGATATCCATGTTTTGAACACATAACTAATTGGCTATGATAAAAAAAAAAACAATAATAATCCTTTATGTCAAGTTTTTGAGACATGGATAGAAAGAAATTCACTTGAGTGGAGTAAAGTGAAGCATGAGGTGTTAATCTTGACATCCATGCTGAGAACCACATAATAAGTGACTTATGATTGGAGAGACCTTACCGTAATCCTATGTAGAACTTATAGCTTCGAAAATTGTAAAAACACTTAGCACTGCCTTATAGTGAATTGCATCTTTCATCATGTAAAAAGATGCAATACACTTTATACTGCCATAAACAAAAACACAAAGACACAAAAAGGAATGTGTCATTCTGAATTGTTTGTACAGAGTTCAGTGCTATTTTGGCTTTCTGTCACTGATCTTTGGTGGCCACCATTTATGCCTTTTAGCTATTGTGAGACTAGAGATGTAGACTGAATCATATTTATACAGGCGTACATAGTGTACAAGGCAACTGGGCCATGTGACCATTTGCACTCAGCTAGTACCTAGCCTTAGATCTTACCTCCATTTTTAAGGAGCAATAGGTCAGCCATACCTGAGGTGAATTTAATAATACCCATCCAATAGTCTAATTCCTTCTTAAAGAAAGATATTGTATAGCATTGCTTAACAGGACTCAAAGGTACTTAACAAAACTTTGCTAAGCACTTTTCTTTGGTCAGAGAGGTGATAACAAATTTATATTTTTCCAAATTCATAACATAACTGCAATGCTCCAAGCACTACAAAGGAATTTGCTATAGTGAGACCTTTTACTTACAGTTTCAGTCATACCTCTCAGTGTACAACCTGGTCTTCCTGCATTTATTGAGTTAAACGCCAAAAAATGTGTAGTCATACCCTTCGGGAAAAACAAGGTAACCCCAAGCTACCATATAGGTGGCAATCCACTAAGCACAGAAGAGGTTATCAGGGACCTGGGGACCCAGGTTGACAGTGGCCTTTCTTTTGACACTCACGTTGCTAAAGTGGTTAGAAAGACCTTCTACATTGCCCACCTGATCATGAAGGGATTCACATCCAGATCTAGTGAGGTCATTGTTCCCCGGTACTCTTCACTTATCAGACCAATGATCGAGTACAATGCCCCATTCGGGATGTATCTCACCCGACATCTGCAGCAATTGGAGAGACCCCAAAAGTTCCTCACCAAAAGGATAAAGGGACTCCAAAATCTGTCATATGCTGCCAGATTGAAGAAACTCCAGCTCTATTCAGTCGCATACCGTCTGCTCAGAGGTGACATGTGCCCGACATACAAGGCCATGTCCAACCCGGAATTAATGGACATGCTCCACCTCAAAAAATCCAAATCCACCAAAACCACTAGAGCAAGCGACTTAAACCTTAGCACGGATATAAATAGGACGTGCTGGAGGGATAGATTTATCACTCAGAGACTCCCTATGCTGTGGAATAAAATCCCGGTCCATGTGAGGCAGAGCACCTCGCTGACTCTGTTCAAGAGAAATCTTGACCTGTGGATAGGAGATCGTAGGTTTACCCCGGGAATCATCTCTGTGTCACTGCTGGACAGAGGCACACCAAACTAATGGGTACAGTATTTTTTCATATAAGGGGTGGCGTAAGCCACAAAAATTTGGGCTAGGCTTATAAATGCCTTAGGGCAGATAGCCTAGTATAAACCTATGAACCTATGAACCTATGATTATACTGCTACAGGTTCATTGGTCGTTACTATGCTTATAGTCTGGGGACCATTGAGAAGCTTAGCCTAAATTACCAGTTGCTCTCAGGAACTGCCTGGTTAATAAGCTTGCTCAAAATTGCACAGTAGGCAAATGAGGGCTGATGGACCCAAACCATCTACTACAGGAACTACATCCCACAGCCTTAGTCCTCTATGCCAAACTGCCTGATAGAAGGTTTACATTTTTAGTATGCATCTAGGTTCACAAGATTTACAATTTCAGTAAATATCTAGGCCCACAAGATATACAGTTTCAATATTTGTCTAGGCACACAGCACTCTGTAGTAGAGTCCTGTATATACAGCTAAAGATTTACACCTACAACATGCAGCACATATTAATGTATTAAGATAATGCATCAGCTAACTTAGCTTGTAACATGCATTTCTCGAGTATTTTTTTTGGTGGGGGGGGCTAGAATTTCATTGGGATACTTCCGAGGAGTTATCTCTTTAATGCAGGGGAATGATGAAATACTTTTTCCTCACTGTTGGGACATACATTTCAATAGTGGATCTGTTAATAAGAATGCTGACAGGGTAAGCAATGGCATCCTCAGATAGTTTAAGGTATTCAGATGGAAGGTTGTCTGCAGAGTCTGTACTGAACTGTAGTTTATAGATGAGATTTTTTTATAAGGTTTGTAGAGAGCAGTTGTAATGAGAACATGAACAAATTTGTTGGGTGTTTTGTGTGAAAAGAAGCTGGATGTGAATCTGAGGTTGTATATTGAGAAGGGAGTGTTGTGGGAGTGCAGCTGTTGAATTTATCTTTGAGAATGTTTTCAGTACACCAGGTATGTGCATATTCTTGCCTTTTCTGGAGCTATTTAGAATAAGTGGATTAGTAAATAGCAGTACCCAGTTTGCAGACATCGGCAAACTTAGTCAGCCACACTTCTAGGATATGGACTTTGATGACTACAGAATAAATCCCTACCAAGAGAGGCTCCAGCACTGGTCCCTGTGGTACTTTACTAGTTAAAGTCTTATTTTAAGAGAGGGTACTAACCACTTTCACAACTTGTGATCTGTTCCATAGCCATTTTGCAATCTAGTAGATAACGTTGAAGCTTACATTAAGGTTGTCTAATGTTTTTAATAATACTAGCATGCAGGGTAGTGTCAAATGCTTTGGTAGGTCAAGATAGCAATGTGCACTGAGAGACCATTGTCTACAGTCTCTGTAACCTTTTCAAAGAACCTTACTAATTCAGAAAAGCCCTTCAGAAAGCAAAACTGATTTTGACCTGGATGAGTTATGTTGCCTATGCCTCACCGATAAATACATTCTGCTATGATATCTTCCATGGCTTTGCATATAAAGCTGGTGAGGCTGATGTGCATAAAATTATGTGGGTCTATAGAGGGGCCACCCTTGTGTACTGAAGCTACAATGGCTGTTCTACAGGCATCAAGCACAAGCCCTGCAGACAGGCTGGGGTTACAGGGCTAAAATAGTGCATACGTAGCATTGATGAGAATACCGCCTGCTATGTTGTTTGGCCACATGGAAGTATTATTTTTAGCCTTTGACAGGGATTCTAAGACTTGCTCCAAAAGGATTTCAGAAGAAACTAAATTTTCAGGAATAGCGGGATCAACAATGTAGATAAGTGGAGTAAAGTTAGCACTAAATTTGTCTCCTAATGTATCACCTATATATCATTAGGATCAGAATGTGTGTTGTTATTATGGATGAACTTAGCTCATTGTTGGACATTAGTTTATCAGTCAACCTATGTTCATATTCTTACATATGGTCATGAGCTTTGGATAGTGATACAAAAATTAATTTCCTGGATTCCAAAAGCAGAAAGGCGTCTTCTCTGAGAAGGTGGGCTCAGTCTTTGTGACAAAGTGATGACAAAGGAAATCTGGGGGGATCTTGGAGGGAAAAAACTGAGTCACTTTAATCTCAAGTCATTGAGACAGTTATATTTGACCAAGCTTTTTCTTAACTTTAAGTGTGAACATGGAGGTAGTTATGATAAGTAAGGGGGGTTATGGGTCATGAAGCATTCACATTAGGTAAGCTACAAATTAAGTCCCCTAAAAATACTTATTTTTAGTGGATTTTGCAAGTTCATTTTAAACAGGCCTGCATCTTGATGAAATGTACTAGTCATAAGTAAGAACATGTGGTTTGAGTTCATTGTGAGGATAAAGGTAGGTATAACAGGTATTTCTGTTAGAATGCCTTGGGAGAGAGCCAGAAAAGATAAGCTAATAATAAAAAATAATGTATGGCTTATATAAATGGCATATGCTAGGCTATACTGCTATTTAAAAGTAACATTACACACACACACACACACACACACACACACACACACACACACACACACACACACACACACACACACACACGTTGATAGCTAAGCAGTTATAACTGCAATTAATTACAAATCATGCATAGGACATTGTGTTTTCACTATCCATCCAACATTGGGTATACACTGTCCATCAGTCTTTTTCCTTCTTTTTTTCTTGATTAGTGATATAGGAGTCACTGCCTGTTAATTACATAATATACAGAGTGTAATGTTGGTAGCTGGATGTTATAGCTGCAGTAGGAGTTATACTTTGCCATGGACATCTAAATTTTGCATATTACAGCATATACTATATACATCTGCTGCATTTAACTTGAAAATCAATGCAAGCTAGATACATACATGCATACATATATACATACAAATATTTCAAGCACGGGCATTAATGCCCTTCTAGCTTGCCAATATAACAAAACACTTGTTCCCATAATAAATGTCCAGGCTGTTCTTAAAAATATCTAAACTAGTACTTGCTTTAATGTAATTTGGTAGTCTGTTCCATGCATCAGCTACTCTGTCAGAGAACCAATTAGTACACTTCTCATTCCTACAGAATCTTCTACATAGGTTATCTGATGATTCTCTAGTAATGTTTGATAACCCCAAACTTTCCCAGAGGTAGTTGTCCCTAAATGCCCTATATACCTGAATAAGATCTTCGCTTAAATATCTGTAAGAGACACTGTACAAGTTTAGTTATTTTAGTCTTTCATAATAACTTAGATTTTCACATCCATGGATGCCCTAGAATATGCATTGTGTATAGCAACCGTGTGGAATGACTCTGTTCTATAGCCTCTTGCTGAAAAGAACTCCTCTTTTATTTTAGATTCACTTGATTATTTTAAGAAAAATAAAAGAAGTGTATGTGAATGAACAAAACACATTGGTAACTATTGACATTGAAGCTCTTTACAGTGTGTTATCACACATGAACCAAACTGAAGCAACTCTTCTTTTTCTTCTTCTTCTCTTGGCTGTTCCTATTAGGGGTCTCCACAGCGAATCATCTGTTTCCATTTCTCTCTGTCCTCTGCATCTTGCTCTGTCACACCAACCACCTGCATGTTCTCTCTCACCACATCCATAAACCTTATCTTAGGCCTTCCTCTTTTCCTGTTACTGGCAGCTTCATCCTTAGCATCTTTTTCCCAATATGCTCTGCATCCCTCCTCAGCACATGTCCAAACCAATGTAATCTTGCCTCTCTGGCTTTGTCTCCAAACCTTCCAACCTGGGCCGACCCTCTAATATACTTATTCCTAATCCTGTCCATCCTCGTCACACCCAGTGCAAATCTTAACATCTTCAACTCTGCCACGTCAAGTTCTGACTCCTGCCTTTTTGTCAGTGCCACTGTCTCCAACCCATATAACATAGCTGGTTTCACTACCCTCTTGTAGACCTTCCCTTTCACTCTTACTGGTACTTGTCTGTCACAAATCACTCCTGACACTCTTCTCCACCCACTCCATCCAGCCTGTACTCCCTTATTCACTTCTCTTCCACACTCACCATTACTCTGAACTGTTAATCCCAAGTATTTAAACTCATCCACTTTCACCACCTCTACTCCCTGCATCCTCACCATTCCTCTAGCCTCCCTCTGAGCAACTATAGAGGCTTATAGCAGAAATAACAATGCTACACAAGGGCAAATGGAATGCTTGGGAAAGCTAATAAAATTGGTTTTGAATTAGAATTTTTTTCACTTTCAATGGCCTGGCTTACAAACAAATGAGGGGGATAGCCATGGGTGCAGCTATGGCCCCTAGCCTGGCCAATGTAGCCTTAGCCAAATGAGAGGAGGAATCTGTGCTGCAAAATGAATACCGGAGATTTATAATCAGCTACCTTCGATTTATTGATGATGTGCTTGTTGTCTGGCAAGGTGTGAAATCTAAACTCACTGAGTTTATCCACTACATTGGTAACTCCACCTCCATCCTGAAATTTACCACATCCATCAACTCGGAGTCATTGCAGATGTCCTTCTATTCTCATGTTGCAGTATTCATAACTGTTGGGAGGTTGCTGCCTGCAGCACTGGATATCTGCTCAGTATACCAAAGTCTTAGGAGAAGGGGTACTTGCTACTTTGCTTATCAGGGTCATAAACTGATGTCAGCTATAAAAGTGACATCTGCACATACCCCCTTCAGAACTTTTCTGCCACAGTATTCTACGGACCTCCGATCGCCAGCTCTGGGAATCAGTTTGTTCATTTGTTTCGACCATCCAATACATATAAGTACCCCTTTGGGTTTTTTGCTACCTTCTTATTGCTTTTCAAGTGTACATGTCAGCTAGAAAGGGGAAATGCACTTGTGGAAGACATATTCCACATAAGGACACGCATGACAAGTGCTTATTCTGTTTAGGTGAAGGCCACAACCATACATCTTGTGATATTTGCAAGTATTTTGTACCTAAAATGCTTTGCAGCCATCAGGGTGCCTTAATGTTTTATTTAGAAAACCAGAGAATCTGGCATCTAGCATTAGGCATGGGGGGTAAGGTAGGTACCTCAGACGAGCCACCTCAGAAGAAGGCCAAGAAAGTTAGGCCTGACACCCATGCTGCACCTCAGGACTCCGATGAGATTCTCAAGGTGGATGTTAGCCCAGGGTCTCACTGGATTCCCGTTTCACAGCTAGAATGGGAACCATGGTGGAAACCAGTTCAGTGGAAACACAGAGTATGTCTGCTGAGGTTAATCAGCCATCAGACCCTGATGGCAAGAGGGAACCATGACTAACGGTGTCAGAGGGGCCTACTATAGCCTTTCCATCCTCCCAGGCATAGGCCTCTAAGTCAACACATCCTTATACTCCTTTAAAGGGGAAACAGAAATTAAAGCATAGGGAACATAGATAACCTGTACCATCTCGTGGATGGGACGTTTTTTCCCAAAATCTTTTCAGGGCCTTCCAGGCCCTCCAGTCTCAGGTACCTCTACTAGCCCCTACACCTGTGCAAACCTTAGAGGATTCAGAAGAAGAACTCTCTTCCTCTGATGAATCACTGACCTATTGCTCCCAGATAGACTCCCCCAAGGACTTCACTACCCCTGAGGAGGAGGACTCTATTAGTCCTGAAACTTCAGGAGAAGAATTCTCCTTTGGTGACACCATTTCTCTGACGAAAGAACATTTTAAATGGCAGGTCTCAGATGTCTCTGAAACAAAAAAGAGATACGTTGAATTATTGCAGGTGGACAAGTCCTCTCCATCTACAGTCCTTCCCCTGCTTCCAGCCTTTCATGATGCCTTTCTGGCTGCATCCCAGACCCCTGACTCTCAGCCCTCCAGGATCCAAATGTCTAGATAAATTTTATAAAGTTCCCCAGGATACATAGTTCTTATTCAAGAAACCTCTCTGTAGACCCTGCTGTCATTGCAGTGTCAGCAGATAAATCATCCAGACAGCTGCGCTCTACTTTTCTGTTTCTAACTAATAAGGACAGCAAATTTATGGATAGATTAGGGAAGATGGTATATACTTCTTGAACTCTAGCCAATAGAGCTCTAAACTGTCAAATTCACACGGCTAGGTTTGTTTTAGATACCCTATCAAAAGCCTCTGCACTAATTCCAGATGTGCCAGACTCTCCTGCTAAGTCACAACTCTCTACCCTGCTCTCTACCACCTCTTAGGTAACCAGGCACTCCATAAAGTGCAGTTATGATGCAGTAGAGGCATCCTCCAAATCTGCAGCCACAGGTTCTGTCCTGAGAACATATTCTTGGTTGAGGTTACAGCCCCTTCCCATGGATGTCCAGACCAAATTGCTAGATGCACCTCTTGATAATAAGGCCCTTTTCGGTGCAGCCTTTGCAAAGCTCCTTAAATTCCTACAGGAAAAGGGCAAGGAGCTACAAAATTTAAAGCATTTGTTAGTCTCTCCTATTCCTAGGTATCATAGAAACTACCCTCAAAGAACCACCTTTGTTAGGAGGTAATCATCTCATTCTAATGCCCTACAGCTAAGGGACGGAGGCAATCTAGGAGACACTCCACTCATAAATAACCTTCTGCCTCCACTCCAGCTACCTTTCAGAAGCAGCCTGACCAGGACAGAGCCCCTCCACTGTGACTCAAACCTATTACCTAACTCCACTCCCTTATCCCTCTGCCTCAGCCTTTCCCTATCCTCCTGGTGGAAAATCACCGCAGAGGCTTGGGTCATTTCCATAATCCAAAAAGGATACTTTATGACTTGGTGGACATTTCTTCCCTTTCAGGGGACACCACAACCACCAGCTTCATCTCAGGGCACCATAGAAGGAGTATCTCCAGGACAGACAAACAAGTGGTTTTACTCCAGGATGTTTTTGATTCCAAGAAAAGATGGCCCTTGGAGGCCCAGTTCTGGATTTATCTGTACTCAATCTTTTCCTCAAGGTGCCTACCTTCAAAATGCTTACCTTGTATCACCTTCTACCCCTCATCCCTCACCAAGCCTTCATGGTGTCCCTTGACCTGAAGGATTCTTACCTTCATATTCCTATTTACCCCAGCTACAGGAAGTTCCTACACTTTTCCATGGGTTGCTTGCATTTTCAATTTTCTGCATTACCATTTGGGCTCTCCAAAGCTCCCAGAGTATTTACAAGGTGCCTAGTTCCAGTTATCATCCACTGCAGAGTGTGGGGCATTCAAATATATCCAACCTCAAAATCCATCTGAAAGAACCCTACATTCCTTAGATTTTCATAGACAGCTTAGGTATTACCTGGACAAGACCAAATCCATTAGAAAGTCTGACCAGCTGTTTGTCTTCTTTCACCCAAGGGCCTTGGGGAAGGCAATCTCTAAACAGACTATATCATCATGGATCTCTAAAGCTATCTCTGCTTGTTATTCCTTTCATGGAAAGGTTTTTAACTACAAATGTGAGAGTGCATTCTACTAGGGCAGCTGCTTCTTCAGCAGCCTTATCCAGGGGGGCGGACTATGCTTCCATACTGGAAACGGCCACCTGGTCATCAGTCCATACCTTTACCAAGCACTACAAGTCAGACTTGGCCTCTAGAGCCAAAACTGGGTTTGCTAGGTCAATTGTACAGGGTCTCATAGACCAGGACCCTCAACCTACCTCCCAGGTTCATACCTAAAGCTTGGGAACTCTCCCTACAATTATGAATACTGCAACATGAGAATAGAAGGACATAGAATAGTTGTGTAAGAACTTACCATAACCTTATATATCCTTCTCTTCCACGTTGCAGTATTCTGTCCTCCCCTCTAACCCCCTCTTGCTCAGATTTTTCCATCTGGAGTGACTTTCCCCTACTTTCTCTCCATCCAAACAGGGCACTGTAACTGGCACATACATTTATTGGGCTCCTTGGGCCTGGCTGTCATATGTGGGTCTGAAAAGCTTCCTGTCCTTGCTCCCCAGGGTACTACTGCATGCAGCAGTCATTTCTGAATGGGGGTATATGCAGACCTGACTTTTATAGGTGACATCAGTTTATGGCCCTGACAAGCAACGTAGAATGTACCCCTGCTCCTAAGACTTTGGTATACTGGCCGGATGTCCGGTGCTGCAGACAGCAACCTCCCAAAAGCTATGAATACTACAACATGGAAGAGAAGGACATCTAAGGTTATTGTAAGTTCTTACACACCTATTATTTCCTTGATATGGCTATCAGTGCAGTTCCTTGATATGACTGTCAATATTCATAAAGACTGAGTAAAATGAATTAGTAACTCATACAGGAAACCAAGAAGAGAGTACTTACTTCACAGAGACAGTATGCATCCAGTAAAAAACTAAGCAGAGTGTAATAAAATCACAAGGCTACAGATTAATATGTGTTACCACAGATTTAGCCCTGTTCTCAAAAATATGAATGATCTTGGAAATGATTTCTTAACCAGAGGATATGAATCAAAAGTGTTACATATGACCCTGGATCCCATTAGAGGTTCTAAAACTAACAATGACCCTATGTGGAATAGGCCTTTTGGTAGAATTATGCAATGAGGGCACTCTAACTCAAAATAAGGGAAAAGTAAGGGCAGCTGCATTCTAATTTACATACTGGGATTTCAATAAAATTAAAGCCACTATTAAGAAGTACTGGGCCATCCTCACTGACAATCAGCAGCTTGTAGGGGTTATAGGAGATCATTACCCTATTTTGTATATAAAAAGAGCAGAAGCATACGTAGCTATGTGGAAAAGAAAATTAAGGAACACCAGGATGACATGAGCACTAAAATCTGTGGGACACCTAACTGCTCTTTCTGTAAGCACTTGATGGGGTGCGACTCATTTGATTGCCCCATCTTAAAAAAGATGGCAAAATCTTTAGCAGGTGGTAACTGTAATACTGAAAAAGTTGCATACAGGGCCAAGTGTAATGACTGCTCTGCATTTTATGTGGGTAAGACTATGAATAAACTTGAAAATGAGGATTTCAGGTCATCTTTCTAACATCATACATAAATGCCAGAGGAACGCCTTATCCAAACACATTAGAACACCCGAGACATTTTGGTTCTAAATTTATCATTCTAGACTGTGTGGACATGGATGAGCTTGAAGGGGATGTCAATGGTGTTTTGGAGAAAAAGAATTATGCTGGCAGCTGAAATTAAATGCATTCAGAAAACCAGGACTTAACTACTATTGCTCTATTAAGATTGTGTTGAATTTATGGAAGCTGCCAAACAATCTGTAAAGGTTTCTTAGGGAATTTCTGAGGAAATATTTGGATGCACTAAACGTACCAAACATACTAATAAACAAAAAAATGATGTGTAGAATGTGTATAGATTTATATGTGTTTAGCTACTTTAACTTCAGTTCTGCTTTGATTAGATTTAATACACTCTTGCATCACACCAGAGATTTAAATGGAAAATTCAAAACACACATTTTTTTCATGCCGCTGTTACCATAAAGTGCTGGTATAATTCCCCCCATTTAGCATACTGGTGCACACTCATGCATACAACCTGCACACTTTTATACATTTCTAGTTTACTTCATCCACTGTTTTCTGTATATTTGTGTGTTTTTTCTACTGGTTTTTATTGTATAGACATTTTTGGGGCTGTAAAGATGAAAACTGTCATGTCAGTTTTTTTTTTTTAATTGCAAAGCACTGACATTTTTTCTGACCTGTAAGTAACTTAGTTTTTATGCAGCTTAGCTTAGTTTTTATGCACACTAATACACATGGATGGATGTTTATTAGATATTATTAGATATACATTTATATTTATAGTGTTCTAATTAGATAATGTTTATGGTTAGATAACTATTGTGTTTTTTCTTCTATCTATCTAGTTAGCTCTTTTTAATTATCTATCTATTTATATGATTTTAGTTCTTGTCACAGACCTGATGAAGGCTTTATTGCATTAGTTAGCTGAAAGAGATTTTAGTTAAAAGTTAAAAACTAAAAGTCACTCTTTTTATATGTATGTTATGCTTTTCTTAATACCTGATGTTTGGAATGTGGGTTGCAAATAGTTAGGAAGTGTTTTCCTTAAATAGGATTTAGTTTGATCTCATCAGTAGTAGTGTGGGGGTGGATACTTGCTTTCTTAAATGCACTTTTACAACCCTGTTTATATTGTTTGTCTGGAATAGGCTGGTTTAAAATTAAACAATATATATATATATATATATATATATATATATATATATATATATATATATATTTTTTTTTTTTCCCACACCTACTTCTAAGTGTATAAAAGCTGATATGTTTAACATTGTAAAATATTTCTGATTTTTTTGTTACTGAGGATCGCTTGTCTGTGACGAATAAAGGCCTGCTGCTTTGGAACACTACCTGGGTTTCATGATTTTTTGGAAATTATTGTGACTGAGCTCATCAAGGAAGTTTTAAGTCTACTATTTTTTCTGTTATTTATTTATTTTTATTTTCATTTTTTAAGTGACAAGAAATCTGACACCTTACCAACTGTAATCTGTAATACTTGTTAAGTCAGTGTCACGGTAATGTTTACTATGAGCTGCTGACAAGGTTTGTTTTATAGTTCTGGTCTTCACCCTCTAGATATTTGCATGCACTGCGTAATCATATCTGTCAAGAATAATTTGTTTGTTGTGTGTTTTACCTGCTTAACAGATTAATGAAAGAACATTTTATTTACAGACAGGCAGTATTAATAATAAGCTACATGCATGGAACTCACAGGATGGAGTTTATACCATTCACCACTGCATGTTTGTAAATAAATGCTGTTAATAATTTCTCGAAGTCCTCAGATCACTGAGCAAATTACAAATTCATGGGTGAAAATTCTGCATTAACATGAACTGATCTAGTAACTTAGAGATACAAAAAACCCCAGACTATATGTAATTAAAAACTTGGATGGCATTTTAAGTAAATGGGTCACTTTCAAACATTTGGACAGAATATTCTGTGTGGATGGGATATGAATACCAAAAACAGTGTTATCAGATGGTTTCATTCTTGTATGTGGAATTTCAAGGTGACTGTCATGTTGTACTCTTGGAGATGAATGAGGTATGTCAGGATTTGTCACGTGGTCAGGAAAAAAGCTATATGGACCTGCTTGGTTAGATTCCCATCTTGAATGCGACACTCTACAATCCCACATGTGCAGCATTTTTGAAAATGAGAAACAATAGCTGTGAAACAATTACAATGTGGCATAAACCGATGGTTAAATGGCATAAAAGTTTATTTGTGAAACCAAATGTCATTTTCTCTTAGGGAAATGACTGCGATACCATTCAGCAAAAATATCATACAAGTCCAGAAGCAATTGTTTTAAGTCCCTAGTACCTAGCAAGCAGGAGGGCACACTATGCAGCTTTCACTAAATATAACCCACTCCAAAGTTGCCATGTCCTAAGGAAAATAATGTTCTTCAAAAGGCAGGTAGCTGTTTAAGTAAATGTCCTTTTAGCCAGCTTCATGTTTGGAAACATTCTTATGAACTGCCTACCAGAAGCACACATGACTACCTTGAAAATTATACAGCCTCTGAGATAAGTTGGAATGTCACCGCTGAGAATTAACTTTTACAACATATCTATTTATAGGACTATGTTCCTGCCATCCATCCCCAGTGTAAGTCATTATTTATTTATTTATTTTACATTTGTTGACTGTGACAGTCCGACTGGATACATGTCCATTTTCAGAGGACGCCCAGGGAGAAAAGTTCCAAGGTAGTCAGTCAAAAATATAGCAATGTAGACATATTTACAGGTAAGTTATTTACAGAGGATACACGAAAAAACATGAGATAGGCAAGTTCACAGGTATAGTTATCCCTGGTTTAAGTCAGGGGAATACATTGACAGTAGGCAGAAAGTAATATATTATATACATTTATGAGAAGGGTTAACCAGGCTTGTTACAGTGGCAAAGCCAGTTTAGTGCCAGATGTTGTCTGAGTTTGGTTTTAAATTGGCAAAGGGAAGAGAGCGAAGTAATGTTGGCTGGAAGGAGATTCCAAACTCTGCCTACAGAGTTTGCAAAGAGGGCATTCCCAGCTGTATTTTTAATTTTGATTGTCTGAATTAGTAATTTGTTTGAGGATCTAAGCAGTCTCTGATTGTTATGAGGGGTGATAATATTCCTTAGGGATGGTGTATTATCTGGATTATAGAATTTTTTTTTAGCTATAGTCAAACGGTTGTATTGGATTAGATTGGGAAGTTCCAGCCACCCAAGCTGTTTGAGGTTAATGCAGTGGTATGTCCTAAATGGCAGGCCAGTGGCAAACCTGGCAATGTGATTGTAACAGGATGACAATCTATTTAGGACTGACTTGTTTAGATTAGAGAAAAGGGGAGAGGCATATAGAAGTGTTGAGATTAGGTGGGTGCGGGCTATGGCAATCCTGGCTGGAGGGGTTAGGAAGGCTTTTATTCTATACAGTGATCCTAGTTTTTTATTGATATTCTTGATTAATTGATTGACATGCAAATCAAATTTTAGGTTATTATCAATAATGACTGCTAGTAGTTTTGTAGAGGGGTCAGGGGAGATAACAGTGCCATCCTTCGCATTAATGTTGAAGGTAAAACCAACAGACCCTTGTGTAGGTGAGAAAAACAGTATTTCATTTTTTGGGATTTAATAACTAGTGACATTCAGAGAGCCAGTTTTCTAGGGTATTAAAGGTGGACTGGGTAGCAGATCTCAGTTCCAAAGGAGATGTAGAAGAGCAAATCAGGGTGGAGTCATCAGCATATTGGATACAGTTGACGTTTGAGATGACAGTATATAAGTCATTAATAAAGATGGAAAACAGTAGAGGTCCTAATATTGAGCCTTGTGGCACTCCAGTGGTGTTTGGTAGAAGGTTAGAGAGCTTGTCTTTCCAGCAAACAGCCTGCTGCCTCCCACTGAGGTAGGATTTAAACCATAGCAGGGCTTTGGAATCTAGATAGAAGGTTTTAAGGGTGTGTAAGAAAAGTTGGTGATCAACCATATCGAATGCCTTAGAGAGATCCAAGAAGGGGGCAGAAGAGATGTAATTGTTGTTACAGTTATTGTGTATGGTATTGGTGAAAGCCAGGAGGGCCAAGGTTGTGCTGTGGTGTGGTCGGAATCCATGTTGGGTATCGGCCATGAGGTGATTTTGGACTAGGTGGTGCATGAGTTGTTTGTGTACACATTTTTCCATTATTTTTGCCAGTGGGGAAATTATAGCAATTGGTCTATATTTGGAGAAATCCATGAAGGATCCTCCTTTATGTAATGGGATTACATAGGCTGTTTACCATAAGGTGGGAATTTTTGCCTCTGTTATGGTCCGATTAATTAGAATCGATATAGGATAGGCAATGGCATCAGCTGATTTTTGGAGGTACTCGACAGGGAGTTGGTCAGTAGCAAGTGTGGTGGATTTTAATTTTTTGAGGAGAGAGTGAACAAGTGATGTGGGCACTGGTTGGAGGCTAAATGAGGGTTGGTTTAGAGGGGTGGTATTATCAGGGTTAGGGGAGCTAGGAGGAAGTTGGCTAGCTAGAGTTTGTATTGTTTCAGTAAAGAAATGGTTAAAGCAGTCTGAGACATCCGGAGCAGATTTATCAATGGTAGCAGCGGGAATGGGGGTGGATGTTTTTCCAGGGTGAAGTAGATTGTTCAGACCTGCCCAGAACTTTTGAGGATTATGCCAGTTAACTGTCTGTAAATTATGATAGTATAGTTTTTTGTCTGTTAGAATGGATTTTTTAGTTTCATTCCTAGCTTGCCTGTATTTAACATGATCGGCCGATAATTTGTTTCTACTATTGATTTTTTGTCTGGTCTCTTTAGTAAGCCATGGTGCAGTTTTAGCTTTTGTTCTCTTTGAGCGGGCAGGAGCATGCAGATCTGTATTTCAAGAAATTTATTGTTGAAATATGCAACTGCTTCCTCCAGGGGAAGGTGTTTTAGCATAGACCAATTACAGGAGATAAATTCTTTTTGGAATTTGGCAGGGCGAAAGTCTTTATTGTTTCTGACTTTCCTAATTACGGGAATTTGTGGGATAATGTTCTTTTTGCTTAATGACATAAGTGAGGAGGTGGTCACTTAGGTCACTGGGAAGGGTACCCACAGTGTACAGTTGGGGGTTGCTATTTACAAGAACCCAGTCGAGTATGTTTTCTTTTTGGATGAGTTTACCTAGCCTGGTTGGAGTAGTTATGGTTTGTGTGAAAGCATGCAGGTTAATATAGGTGGAGGGGGATTGTGAGGAACAGGTGCTCCAGTCTATGTTAAAGTCACCAAGCAGTAGAGTTTCTTGGGGGTAGTGACATGATAGCCAGTGGAAGGTGACTTCAAGTGTGTCTATGTTGTTGCCTGGGGGGATATACATACAGATGATGTTAATGCATTTATTTTTGTTAAACTGTAATCTTGTGGTAAGAATCTCAGAGTTGTTGATCTGAGGTGGTTGGTTAACAATTCTGGTCACATTTAACCCAGATTTGTAAAGTATAGCTACCCCACCACCCTTCCTGGAAACACGGTCCACCCTGTGGATGTTATACCCAGGAGGTAACACCTCATTATCAGTTGTGTGAGGTTTTAACCAGATCTCTGATAGACATAGTATTTCAGGGGAGTGGACAGCCAGGAGAGCATGCAGTTCATGTACCTAATTATTAATGCTCCTAATATTAAGGTGACAGGCCAGGAGAGAGTTTGTTGGTCTACTGATTCTAGTTTGATAGCTTAGGTTACAATTGGAGGGGATGTATTTATCAGAGGTGGATGGGCTGGGGTTAGGGTGAATGTCACCACCGAGTATGAGGCTGGGTTTGTACTTAGTAATAAGCCTCAGAAGTTTATGTAAGAGTTTGTAGTATTGTCTTGATCTAAGGCTGGGGTGCCTGGGGTTGGTATGTTGAAAGAGTGAGCAAGGGGCTGAGTTGTTTCCATTTTTATGAGCATGGCTGAAGGTGGGATGCTTTATCTCTGGAGTGATAGTATGGTCTTTAGGGTATTGATAGCCAATAAGTATATGGTTTTCGTACAGGGTGAGTACATATGAGCCTAGCAGAATGGGTATTAAATAGTACTGGAACATTATGAGAGAAGAAGAAAGTTAATTGGGATCAGTTGTTTGACTGACACTGTAGTACAGGAACTGATGACCACTTTAGGTAAATTAGAGTGGGAGGAGAGAGTATATAAGTGAGAGCTGATAGGAGGAGGAACAGGGTGGAGAGAGATTGGGGGTGAAAGCTGATAGGATATTACAGTAAGGGTGTGGTTAGGTTACTATAAATGTAGAGCTACTGGGGGGCAGGTGGGAATTGGGGGCAGAGAGGGGAGTGGAGTGAGGCACAGGTGAGCACAGTGGGGCAATTACAAACTGCAAGAGTTTCCTTATACATAGGTAGTTTTATTGAAGTTCTTTAAGCCAAGTTTACACTGAGTGTATATTATGCTGTACTTTTAAACCTGAATTTATGCTGTACTTTCAAACTGAATGTAACACTAGCTTGTAGGCTAGGGTTAGACTGTAATTAGTACACTTGCAAGGGGTTTGTAAACTACAGATTATGGGACAGATTACAATTTTCAGGGCTAAGAGCTTTAGACCCAGCAGCTTACATGATATAAAATCACCATGCACTTTAAGATATAACCTTAGCCAGTTGAAGGACTGACTTCTGGTGAATAGTATGTGGATACTGGTTTTCAGGGTAGCCTTCTTCAGTTAGGAGACTCTTTTAGTAAGTGAGTTAGAGGGGGTCTACTTAAAATAAAACAGACAGTAGGAGTGAGAAACCTGTCTGGCACTAACTGCTAGTCACCAAATAAGCAAGCAGATCAGCAATCAGTTAACCAGTGAATATACAGTAAGAAGCAACTCAGTTTAGTTACAAATAATATTACTTTGTTTCCACATTCTGAGCCAGCAACCAGTGCTAAGTAATGCTAGACCTTAAGTATATGTTGTATTATTCATG
The DNA here is from genome assembly GCF_019279795.1 of Protopterus annectens. NCBI lineage: Eukaryota > Metazoa > Chordata > Ceratodontiformes > Protopteridae > Protopterus > Protopterus annectens. The sequence goes on from NC_056735.1 coordinate 1,298,848,438, forward strand.
TTACATAGGTTATAATGCATTGTTTTGAAATTAACAGGAACTGTATGTTTAAACTAGGTTGCCATTTCAAATGCAGCAGTTATATACAGGAAATGCACTTGTTTCTAGCTTGTAGTTTAAAGCACTCAGAATCTGCTACAGTGGGGATGAAGCAGGATACAAGACATCTCCTGACTACCATTTATCATTACAAAACAGAAACAGCCACTATTATTCACTATTCCAAGCTAAATCTTAGTATGTTTTTCAATACATAGGCACAGGTTGCAAAGACTGCATGGCGCTGTTAGACAAACACATTTGCACTATGCCATATCATCTAGCACATGAAGATTTCTCTTATGCTTAAGTTCTTCCACAAAATAACAGCTAGTGTAGGCTGAATTACTCTACAGAAGGGTTGGGAGGGTGGCCTAATGGTTAAGGTGTTTGACTTACAAACACAAGGTGCAGGGTTTGAGTCTCACACGGGATAATTGGCTAGGCTTAAAATGGCTCACAAGGGCAATTAGCCTAGTACTAATCTATGAACCTATAATCTATGTACTTACTGCACATTGTATTACTTTCACCTAGGCTAAATACAGTAACATTAGTATTTTCAAACAGTTTTTTCCTTAGATAACATATCAGATACGAAAAAAGCAATGCTGCCAATATAAAATTTCCATGCACTTTAAGATATTAACCTTAGCCAGTTGAAGGACTGACTTCTGGTGAATAGTTTGTGGATACTGGTTTTCAGGGTAGCCTTCTTCAATTAGGAGATTATTTTAGTAAGTGAGTTAGAGGGGGTCTACCCATTTTCATGTACAAGCACCAGTTATCCAACCATAAAAAGTTATTTGAAGTATTTATATGACTCAAGAGTTTTTATACCATGGGTATTTGTTATGAAATTCTTTACAGTAAATGTGTGGTAGATCCTTTAAGGTGAAACTGCAATTACTAAAACTTATAAATGAGGATTGTTCTTCATAAAAGAGGTACAGCTGAAATGTACACTTGTTGGAATTGTGCTCTTCTATGAAACTTTGGTGCTACTTTAAAATTTAAGCACTGCACTTCGAAAGAAAGTTATATTGATATAATACACTTATTTTCAATTGGGAATCTTCCTGATTTGTCCTGCCGCACTTCCGGGAACCGTAGAAACTAGTCTTAAATTGTGCACTGATGAGCCTCCTTTTTCATAAAATTGTACGATAATTTTACACTAGTTGTTGTTTGGTACCTTGCAGTAATTTCTGCTGTTACTGGCAATGTTCATTACCCAGCCTTACAAATTCCTGTTTTCTAGCTTGTCCTTCTTCCCTAATCTGCTGTTTTTCAAACTTATTGTTTGTTTCACTGTTCATTTTCTCCTCTCATACTTATATAGTGATACATACAAATGTTAACCTTATACATTCAGTTAAAACCAAAAAAAAAACTTTACTGACAGCAAACTCAAAACTCTGAAATACATTATCAGTTAAACCATACAAGTGAGGCATCTCCTTTAGCTTTTAAAGTAAGACTTAAACAATACCTTATCTCACAACTGACCTCTTAATGCTCCTTTAACAACTCACATTGTAATCCACGTCTAAGGACATGAAAGTATTTCTTTGAGTGCATAAAGTGTCACAATACTAGGATGTGATGAGAACAATGTTTCTTCAAGTACATGCCGCCCACAAATCCAAACAAATATTTTCCCTCTTTGTAATTCCCAGGTGATTGGTTTTGCTCCCACACCATCATTAGTTTATAATTCTCACTCCAGGGTCACTGTAATGCCCACAGAAAGTAATAAGCTGAATAAAGTCACTCACTGTGATCTTGACGTTTGAATAACAAACTAATCAGAAACCGTATAAACATTGCTACAACACATAGGGGAAAACAGACATGAGAAAACATAAAACAGTAATTTAGCTCAAGCTGATAAATTACTGTGACACCAGGGAAATACTGCCAGTCCAGCTATCTGGAATTTTGTAAATAATTATATGTCACTTGAAAATATTAATATGATTTATATAGAAATGTGACAGTGCCAGCCCAGCTATCAGGAATTTTGTAAATAATCATATGTCATTTGTGAATAGTACTGTGATTCATATGTTTGTCTTACAAATGTAAGAGAACTATATGTTATGTGTATATTAAACTACTGGTGCAGAAGTGTATATAAAGTGCTGACCTAAAATGTAACCATGGTGTGCCCTACTGGAAAAGAACAAAAATGTATATAAACTATATACCTGTGAAAGTGTATGTTTTAATAGTAGAAGCTGGAACATACAGAGTTAACTTGCAAAACTTCAAGAAAATAAGTGAATTGTTTTACGATTGTGTTTATCTCTCAGTTTTACTGAAGGTGACAAGATGTCTAGAGCTAAAAGTTTCTTTATATTGTCTTGAAATATAAATAATTACTAGGTTTAAAAATGTAAAGTGTTTTTATTGCTCTGTGACTTCCTAGTAGCTGCACATCTGAGATATAAGTATTTTCTCACAGAGAAATGTTAAATTTGTTAAGTTTCTGTTAGCTTTGGAACTGAAGGAAGGTGACAAAGAATTATGTCATCTAGGCTAACCCAGGGTAATGTTTTCATATTAATTTGGGAACTCTCTCAGAGACTCTGCATTTTGTATCTTGTCTTGCATCTAGAAACATCCACTCATTATCAGCACTACATTTGCCTTGCTCTGTAAGTAAGTTATTTAAGGCATAGTTTCTTTTAGATAAAGTTAGGGATATAGTAAAGATTAGTTTAGATGTTTTCTGTATTTATTTGAGACTGTCCTGCAATGTTGTTTTAAACTATTTCCTGTGATTCTGAACTCTGTAGTTACTGTGTTGATTGAGTATTGTTTTGTTCTTTTATTACTTATTATTAAATATATTTAAACCTTTTAATCATGACTGGTTTGTTTAGAGATATTTAAGCTCTTAGAGTACTTGCATATGTATTTGGTGACACTGTATAGGCCACTCCCATAGCCTTAGTCTTGGCCACACTTACCATTTGGATAATAGTAACATTACATAGTAAGACTGGGCACCCTTTGGTAAGGGCCTTAATAGTAGCTGATAAGTAAGTGTAGCTGGTGGCAGCTGGTACTACCTTAAAGTCTGGGCAAAAGGGGCGTAGCTAGTAAACCTGTGCCAGCCTTTCCCAGGCATGCATGTGTTTGTATATCAATCAAATCTCAAAGTGCGTGTGTCAGCTACTTGGGCAAGGACACAAAGCACTGGTTAGACAAAGAAGGTGCTGGAGGTCTTGGCTTGGCCATTCAGCTGAGATCTTACCCTATAGCTGTGCAAGTGGGGAGTCTTATTGGGGATCTGGAAAAAGAGGGAGAAACCAGCCCCAGACTGACTGTGATCTCTGTGTGCTCTTAAGGTAAATTTCACTTTAGTGTGTGTGTGTACTTGTCATCCTCCCAATGTGTACATACCTCACTGGTACTAGTGGTGAGAATTAAGACTCCTTGATTACTGGGCCAGAACAGGGGCATCACAATTACAACCAAATACACCTCAGTGACCCGAAGATAAACTATTACATAATGACTCGTCCACTTGCAGAGGGACAGGACAACTCAAAGTATTTACTGCCAACCCAGGATCAAGCAGAAACTTGGGCATCAGAGGCCTAGGTGGAGAGAGACAACAGTCTTTAGGCCTTTGTTTGCTTACTTCTTCCGAATGAATGTGGGAGGGAAAATGAGTGTGTCTTGATTCAGGCATCTTACCAAAGAATGTGGGGAGGAGTCTAATACTTAATTTGGAATATCTGCTTATATGGCTGGCAGGGCTGCCTGAGAGATCACATCACCTGCTCGAGCGAGTGACATTTCCGTATTACCTCCCAGTGCACACTAGTCCCATGGGTGCATGCCAAGGCATATACCTTATGTCTGTGTATGTATGTATGCATGTATGGGTGCATCTATCTATCTATCTATGGAAAGGGCTGATTACCTCATACATAAACATTTTGATTGTTGCATTAATAAGAAGATGCAGTTTTCTTCAGACAAAAAAAATCAACAGGATGCAAGTGAAGGGTTTGAGCCTAAAAAGTTTAAAATCATTTAATCTGCTAAGTCACACAGTCTCTTCTACCCTGTCTCAGCACTATGAGCTGTCTCCTCTCAGTTTTCTTTTCATTTTCACTAACTTCATTCTTCCCAAGTATTATTGTATTCCAACCAGTAATGACTAATCTAACCTTCCCATTTTACTCTTAGTTATTTCTTTTCTCTTACCTGTGTGTACCTTTTAATGTAAAACATGCTTCTGACATAGATATTATCCTTGGGTTATATTTGTTATTCTTGTATAACTTTTCATAGATCCCTATTAGTGAACATTGTCAGATGCCTAGCTAGACATGCCAGTCATTATAAAACAGTAAAGATAGAAACAAATAATAAAGGGGTAGTATATTGTCTTTGCAGCTTGCATTTCGCATATTGCAAGCCATGCATTGTGAAACTAGTATGCTTTGCATTGTGCATTTTCTTGCCTTTGTAACTAAAATATATGCAGCCTAATTTATACTTATATCTTGCCTTAAATTAGGCCTTTAAAGCATACACATCTTCATGCATCTCTGGCAAAGTATGTCTAATCTGTTAAGACTTCTTCTACTCACCCAGATCTACCTGTTGCAAGCACTTACACATTTCTTAAACTGTGTATTCCATTCCCATGCCAGATGTTTGGAGTTATTTTACAGTACTGACATTGCAGCCGAGCAGAAGGAGGGTGCTGCACTCTTGGGTGCGCCATCCTTTGGATGAGATGTTAAGCTAAGGCCCCAACTGACTGAGCTGATGGAAGCTCAGACGGATATGAAAGGTTCCACAGCACTTATCAAAAAGAGTAGGGTAATTCACAGGTGACCTTGTCAAATTTCCTGTAGTCAATAAGATTAACACCTCCGGTCTCCCATGAAAATAGGACACAGGCCTAATGAGACTAACTAGGTCAACAAAACATAAGTAAATAAGCAAACCAACAAATAAAGAAATGCATGAATAAAATAAAAATACACAGTCTCAAAATGTTCCTCAACTCATTTGAAAATGTAAGCAATATAAAATTGTTTTCAGTTTTAAAATAAATCTTAATATATATTTGTCAGAAACAGTATGCTGCCTTGATAATTTCTCATGTGGTTAAGCAATATGGTAATAATTATTTTTCATTTCCACTTGGCTAGAAGCCGAATCCAAATTTCTTCTGCAAGAAACCTACACAACCACTCTGTCATTTATTACTAATGCTGTTTTCAGCTTGTTTAAGGTTTATGAGACAATTACGCAGTTTCATTTCTTCTGCTTGTTAACCAATCATGTTTTTATTGGTTAGCTGTTGCACCATCTCTTCTGATTTTGTGACAGATTAGCTTATATCTGCCTTTTCACAAATCTCTTGAGGATTTGGGAAGCTTGCCTACCCACAGAAGACTGTCTACCTATTATAGAATAAACCCAAACTTGGAGTATAGATGCTGCATGAGGTGATATGTACAAGTGTTGTTGGACTGAGGACCTAGATCCACTTCATTCTTGCACTTTTAAAAGTGAAGTGTGTAAAAACTCTCACAGACTATGTAGATGATGCAAGAGATGACCTCATTCTTATCTGAAGTTTTTCCAGCTGTTTTGCAGCTGCATGTTCCCAAATGGCTCTACAGTAACACAGCTGGCTATAGTCCCACTACCAGAAAAAGGTGGGAGGGACAATAATTTTGAATCTTGGCTGTTGACATTGAAAACTGCCACTGAGGAACTATGCTAATGCTATATATATATGAATTAATAGCTAACTTCTGTCAGCTGGCATTTTAAATTTTTGGTAGTAAGCCAGGTGTGGTTTAGACTGATATAGAAACTGTGGCTACCATGTTATATACAGGGTTAGTTATTGCATTTACTACTGGCTTTAATCATGCCTTAATCTGGAAAATGAAATCAGAATAGATTCCGGGACTAATTTCATTTTTGGATGTTTTTTTTCAAAATGTGATGGATGCTGTGAATAACACTTTTGTTACCTTTTCAGCACAACTGCTTTTTTTCTCATTTTTAAAAGTCTGCTAGGTACAGTTTCTGCTTCTGTCAAATTTCCCAGATAGCATTTATGTGCTATTTTAGCAGGACATTATTCTGTTAAGAACAGAACTTGTAAGACTGTTATTATACTGTATTTGTTTTCATTACTGCTAGTCATAAGTTCAGTGCTTGTCCTTTCAAAACAAGTACCTCTTTAAATGGGTGCTTTGCTCTGTTGAATCTTGAGTGTTGGTCAGAGTACATGGACTTTATTAATGTCTGTTACATGGAAATGTAGATTTTATTGGCTGATAAGAACTACATGGTTCAGCTTATGAATTACTGTATGAACTATAGCTCCTCCTTATCTTGCAGTCTGTCTCACTCCCTCTATCATTCCTCAAAATGAAGACCTTAAGCCAAGCCCATGCAGACTTAAATTCAGTCACTGATTTCAACCATAGCACCTCTTGAGCAATGCTTTTTCAGTTATCTGCAACTCTTTCATTTAAATAATACTTCCTCACTTGTATTTCTCTATTCACCTCTTCTCCTCAAATGGTGTAATCTCCTAGCTCTCTCTTTTTCAGTATGATGCTGGCCACTTTGGATGCAAATTGAGTCTCAGAAAAATTACTTAGTTGTGAATGTAAAAAAGACACATGACATCAGAGATGTAGCATTGGAGATGCATATGTTTCACACATGTTTTTCTTCTGCATTTGGGGCCAGACAAGAAGAGAACAACTTAAAAATCAGTGCAATTTACCTAGATGTCTTGTTTATTACAACTGAGAGGCTTACAAAATGAATGGAACAAAAAGGAGTTGGAGTCTGCCACTTGTGTTCCTAACTCTATTATTCCTTGGTTATGGAAGACTAAATTTAAGGCCTCATATACCAGTTATGTTAAAGGTAAGTGAAATGGTTTATGCCCATGTCCTGAATGGAACAGGATATGTAAACATTTGTGGTTCAAAATTCAGTGAAATAACTTTTTGTAATATATACTAGTGTGCTATATCTCCTGGAATGTGGCTAAAAAGGGAGAGTTGACCAGTCCACCAATAGGTAAATAAATCAAAAATGAAAAAAAAAACAATGCAAGCTTTCCTTTTGCTGTGTGAAGGCCACTCATTCCCATCCCTGAACATTATTGCATATCAACGCACATTGAATGCTTGTTAATTGAAGTTAACATGTGAGGATGATGGAAGAAATGATTGGCTTGTATTCCATTAGTTTTCTATCCATGTCAATAATTTTTAATTTGTTTCACCTTATAATTGTGTCCTGCGGGGTTAGTTTTTCCCCTGTTTCAGGAAGATATGGTCTCATTTGATCCAACAACCTCCACCTCCCAGGATGCTGCGATTACAGGCGTATGCCACACTTCCGAAGCAATACAGCAGTAACTTCAAGTTACTGCTTCATTGCTTGGGAAGCTTTGAAAAGGTAACATTCACAAAATAGTTAAAGAGTATTCATTCATTTTAAGTCTTACACCTTATCAGCACTTTGGTGACAGATTTGATATAGTTACATTTTCTATTCAGAGTATCAGGCAATTCATTTTTTTCCAGTGCAGCTGTCACGATAAGGTGCAATCATCAATGCATATGAAGTGTAAAAATGCCATATGCAGTCATGTATGTCTTTGGTTGTGTATGTAGTCACACTATAAAAACATTCTGTACACACCAACTTGCAGTATAAATAACATATACACAGATTAATGAAAATTAGTGTGATGTTACAAAATGGGGGAATAATAGAAAATACAGTCATAATTCAATAAATGTTCTCACAAAATCAAAGTCTAACTTTACAGGCTATTTTCCAGACTTTAGTCTTTGTTTAACATGTTCATAGGTAAAGACTTGGCAATCAGTCTACGGACTATCACTCACCTATCCAAAATTTAGACAGTGACCAAATGTGAGAATTTAGCCCTGTATCTTCTGCCTGTAAAGTAAACAGATGAATCATTTTGCCATTTAGCTTCAGTATTTCTGGTGTTCTAAAGAAACAAAGCAAGGTGAAAATATGCAGGACTATTGACTATTAAACACCACAAAACCTGCAAACATGCAGCGATGCACATCACAGCTCCAAAGTAGGAGATGCCAATGCAAAAATCCCTGAGCTGAATAAAATTCACACAAAACAAACAAAATTTATTCAGAGAAAAAAATATTTCAATAGTTTTAATTAAGCAATTTCATCCTTTCAGCACAGGACTTCTAAAGAACTAAAACTAAATCATGTGTGTACCACTTAAATTATTTAGTCTCATCAATTAATCATCTAGTAAAAGCTTAATTACTTGGGAGTTCCAGTTTAAAAAAAACTTCTTTAAAAATACAAGTAATGAAAAACATGATTTAAACTTGATTATGCACTGTCTATAGATAATGTATCAAATTATATATATATATATATATATATATATATATATATATATATATATATATATATATATATATGTATACTGTAAATGTATATAACAATGTGTACTTATACATCAAAACCAAGAAACAAGTCCACATTTTAATTCATTTTTGGAACAACCCACAAATAGCCTTTCCACTAAACAAATAATTATCCAGAAATAATATGATGTGATAATACATAAAAATATGTGATTAAAATGTATTTTCATGTTCCCTCAAATAGTGTAAAATATATGCAATAAAACAGTAAACACATACTATTACTAAGTAAATAAATACTACTTCTAAGGCAGCTAAAAGAAAGCAAACAGTTATTTTAAAGAGTATGCATACTTCACTTGCTCGTTTTTCACCTTCATTCACAGTACAGTTATTCCTTTTATTTCCATCCAGACTTTATGATTGTATCAGTGAAATGTATAACATGTATTTTTCATTTTGTGCTTGTATCTGAAATTGAATCAACATTGGTATCAGTATGTTGTATATATATATATATATATATATATATATATATATATATATATATTGTACTGTTATTTATAAATGTGGAGCTTTTCTATCTGGGCCTCCACTGAAAAAGGGCATTTTGTCCAGTTGGACTTTCCCAGTAAACAAATGTAAAATACAATAAAAAAACTAAATAAATACTACAATCTAGCTGTCCTCATTTTAAGAAATGGTCCAATAGATAACTCGTCATTTAATCTGGGTGCCATATTCACCCCTAACAACAATTGCCAGTACATTTCCTAGTAGTCAATCCTAGTTTCCCCACTGTCCATCTCATGGATTGGGTAATACTTTTTTCAGTATACAAAATAGTATGTGAACTTTATTCAGCTAGTGGATTTTTGTATTGGGATGTCCCACTTCGGCACTTTGGTGTACAGCACTGCATGTTTGCAGGATTTGTGATGTTTAACTTCCTCTTTTTCTCTTGAACCCCAACACAAAGTAAATTTCAATCATTAACACAAGACACTTAACTTCCAACTCCACTGTTTATACTGCAGGACTAGCTTTCAGCATGATTTCTCCATTCAAATTGAACTTCCCTAGAGACTCATCATCTCAGGAGTCAGGAAAACAGAAATCTACCATGTTGGGGTAATAACAGTCCTTAAAAGGCACCAGAGATGAGCCTGACTGTATGGCAGAGAAGAGTTGAGCCTTTCCTATGACTCAGACAATGGTGGTTCAGTTAGCAGTCCTGTCACAGAAGGCACCAAGCAGGGAGGGAAAGAAGTGAAAGAGCATGGCCCCCCATCTCCTCTGATGTATGAGAGCTCTGTCCTATTCACTTCCCCACCACAGTTCAGTATAACTCCTGCTTAGCAGCCCCTCCTACATGAATCTGATGGTCAGTCTACCAATCCCCTCATCCTTCACTGATAACCATGACCCCGAGATAATTACTCTTCCACTTCAGATAGCCATCCTCCACCCCACTCACCAGGAGAGAGTCATTTCTTAGCTTGCTTTGAAACTTTTGAGGATCCCACAAGATAAGGTGTTGACTGTTGCTGTGGCTAAGGAAGTCTACTCTGACCTGCTTGGCTTGCCATGCTTACACTATGAAATTAATAATTTATTTATCTTCTGTATTATTAGAATTCTTAAGGAATATTACCTTCTGAACATTCCATGTGGCTCTTCTGTGTTCATCTTGTGCTTCTCGTAGAATATTTTTATACTCTGGTGCTAAACTGCTTTTAGTCATGTGCCTCTCTGTTTTCCTTTTTAAGCTATCATTGTAAATAAAAATATTTTGCACTAGCCAGCACAAGCTAGAACCAAAAGTGATGAGTTGTTTGATGGTCAAATACTTCATGTCCCCGACTCCTGGCACATTAGTATTTCATAGGATTATTTTTTGTTTTTCTGTACTTGCTCACAATTGCATGCTAAAACATTTTCCTTCATTAATTTGTCTGTCTTATATGCACTATATTCCATACAGAGTCTTGAGGGACCAAAGCTTACAATTGAACTCGATAGGCATAAGACAGTATTCTGAAAAGTTATATGGGATGGAACTGACATTAAATTCATGGTGGGAGGACAGCTACATCTGTTCAATTTTCTAACAAACTATTAGAAAAATGGCAGAGCATCTTTAAATGGTCTTAAAGAATGTGAATCATTTTGTCTGTCAGATCTGCCTGTGCTACCTAGGTGACCTGGGTGTAACCAGCTGTACAAGTCTTTCAGCTGTTCAAACTTTCCCATAAGATGCTGTGGATACTATTCAGTCAATTCATTATTAAAAATAAACTGAAATAATTAAATTGAATTTTACAGGGTGTGATAACCACAATGAAAATGTGAATATCTGACAAGTTCATGAACTATGATAGACAAAAGGTTGCACCACTAATGTAGAGTGCCATTTCCAAATCTGTGATTAGTGAAATCAATGAGTTGTTGTAGCCACTGTATCATTCTAACAGGAAAAGCAGAGCAACACTGCGCTCTAGTCATTGTTCAGGAACACACTGGAAGTGGTAAGTTTATTCTATAATCAGGTTACTATAGCTATGTGAAATGAAAATGCAGTACAACAGTGCTTCTACGCAGAAAGTGTAAAAGTCTCACCATCACTGACCAGGGTAGCATCAAAGTAAAGTAGGAAAGGAAAGGAAGCGCTGATCAAAAGATTCATCTGGAGTAAGGGGGAAAGGATACATGACAAGTACGTCTCTTTAAAAGTACAATAAACTAAAACAGAAAGGATAAGGACATCAGTCACCAGAAGAAATGTCAGTCTCCACTGTAGTGCATGTAGCAGACAAAGACATGCAGAAACGTTCTTCCTCTGCTACATGAGACATTTGGTAATGTGACCGCTTGTTCATTAATAATATTAGGTCACTCAGCTGTAGCAGTATGTACAGAAAGTAACAGACTATGCTGAGTGAAGGAGGAGCAAAGTTGATCAACAAGCACTGAGAAAAACAGAGGGCCGAGAACATATCCTTGTAGTTCTCCCCGTTTAAGAAGTGTGAATCCTGAAAATGAAGAACCAAGTTTGACTCTAAGTAGTCTATTGCATGGATATTTTTTAAGCCAGTTTGCAGCAGTGAGACTAATGCCTGCATTGATCAGCACAGTACGTAGAAATGCAGTTAACCCAACAGAATGCTTTTGCTCAATCTATGACTCCTATAAAGTTGCCTTTATTTATGTTTATTTTCTCCTTAATTTGTTTGGATTTGATTTGCTGAAGTGGAAGATTGGACTGAAGATGAGCGAACACTGAAGTAGGAGACTGTAATGAAGATGGGCGGACATTCTGTCAGATGGCTGTGGTCATTGATACATGGAACTGACTTAAGGAAAGAGGAAAATTTAGCTAATAAACACTGAAATAGGGGACCATTTGATGTTTGAACACAAGTGGAATTGTGTTTTTTATGTTGCTTTTGTGTAAGAGCCCAGTAGGTTAGCATCACTGCTCCTGAAAACTATTGGTTTGTCCAGAAGAAAGGAAGGATTATTCTTCTCTTGAGCTTTTCAATTTTTGATGCTTGTTGGCTTTTTTTGATAATTTACAGAGATTAACAAATCTTAAAAGTGATCTAAGTCTTAGTGTTTTTCAAGATTCCCTGACTTTATCTTTTATTTTGAGGAAGCATTTTAGTTTACATGGTTATTTTGAGGTCTGAGAAACTTTTCTGTACAGGGGAAAATAGGTGTTTTGAATTTTATTTATTTATTTTATTTTATTTAGCATTTACTTACCAGGATGGTCTGACTGGACAACAGTGTCCATTTCCAGCAGAGGCCCGAGCAGAAAAGCTCCAGCAAAGTACATTTTTACTAATACATGTCTAGTGCAACAAAGAAAAAGTTTACTATACAGCTTATATGCATTTACTTATAGTCTAGCAGAGATCAGTAAAGCAATTTATATACATAGGAGATTAATCAACAAAAATATATACATGAGAGATGAGATTAACACATAAATAAAGTACAACTACAGTAGTATAGCATATCTTAGCTTTTCTTAAGCCTCTACAGTACATTTAGTGTGTCATCTGACAGAATATAGTTTACAACTGCGAGGAAGACAAGGGGATATAGGTAATGGAGGAGGAGGTTACAGGAGTTATAGAGTAGATAGAAGTGTAATTAGAGCTTATATCTGAGTGAGAGAAAGTTATCCAGGGTTAGTAAATGAGCAGAGCCAGGTAGATGTTAGGTGATCTTTAAGTAGTTTCTTAAACTTTGTGGTGCTGGAGGTGGATCTAATATCGATGGATCGGGAGTTCCAGATTTTTACAATACTGTTTGAGTATAGTGAGTCACCAGAATTATTGCTACTTTTACTGATGTTTACTAGATTTTTGTTACTAGAGCGCAGGTTCTGGTTATTGGAATAGTGAGTAAGGAGGCCTTTGAGAAAGAGTGTTTTTTCAGGTTGGTTGAGTATTTGGTGTGCCATGGAGAGCTGGTTAAAAATTAGTAGGTTGGGGAATTCTAGCCATGCGAGTTCTTTGAGAGCATGACAGTGATGGGATCTGTAGCTGGCATCTGTAGCGAACTTTGCTATTTTATTATAGCAGCTATCTAGTTTGTTTGTATAAGTTTTCTTGAGGTTGGTAAGGATGGGAGATGTATATAGGAGTGTTGAGAGAAGGTGTGGTCTGGCAAAGGAGATTTTGGATTTGTCTGTGAGGAAAAGTTTGTTCCTGTGCAGGCTACCCACTTTTTGTGGACTTTTTTTATTGTTTGATTTATGTGGAGATCAAAGTTCATGTTTTGGTCTATTACTACAGGAGTTTAGTGTGTGAGACTGGGGTAATGATTGTATTGTTTGCTGAGGTGATTCTGAATAGTGAAGAGGGGTCTGGTTGATTGTATATGGGGAAACAGGATGAGTTTTGAATGCTGTAGCGTGTAAGTTTTTAGTGACTGCTTCTTGGTTTTGGTAGTTTTAATTTGACGCATTGTTTCAGTTTTGTGATATTTGGGACAGATTTAACTATAAAGGTGACTATCTGATTTGATTCACAAGGTTATGGGACAGTGATCTCTAAAGCTGGGGGGAGATATATAGATAGTTTTTGTATCCGGCTTGATATGTTTGTAATTATCAGTTCAAGTAAAGAGTACCTTACATTGGGTCTTACTGGTTGTTGTATTGCTCAACTAAGTCTATGGTCTTACATATAGTATTTGTGTTTATCCAATGTATTTAAGTTGAACTTCCATAAGATTATAATATTTTAGAAGGATGAAGATGGGCTGTTACTGTGGAACCAGAGTCATATGGGTAACCATTTCAAATGCTGGGACCCTCTTCAGCAAGTTCGGTAATATGGAAACTGAATGGCCAGTAAAATGGACTTGCATATATTATGTCCAAGATGATCATTTATCAGAATATTCATTTTTCACCAAGGTATGTTTTTTTGGAGTTGGTATATAAATATATATATATATATATATATATATATATATATATATACACATACACACAGACGCACACACACACACACACACACACATATATATATATATATATATATATATATATATATATATATATATATACATGTTTATGGTGAACATTGGGGAGCAAGGGGTTTTCCCTCTGCAAAAAACAAGTTTAAAGTAAAAGCAATGCTCAATATCCTCTCTTCCCCTGCGTTTTCAGTATTTCTTTCCTGTGTGTTGGCACTCAGCATTATGAGTGCAGACATCTAAACAGGGACTGCATGAATTAAAATAGATTTTTATTATGAGCCTTTGGGTTAGTTGGACTAGTGTTTGGAGACTGTATTATTCCTCAACCTATGCATTTGTCAGGTCTAACATTACAGACATGTTTAGAATGTGGGAAGAAGTGCTATAAGATGGAGCTGTGTGTTTCTTACACTGAGATTCTGTGATGCTGACAATATCAAGAAACTGAGTGGTTAGCAAGGAGTGCAGTAGTTTAGATTTATTCCTGATCCTGCATGTGCTGATAAGGAAAGCAGGTGAGTAAGAGATACTAAAGTATAACACCAATGCCATATATTTAGTCTTACACCTAGACAAGTGGTCATGCCTCCTGTTCAGTATCAGCTGATTTATTCTACTTCATCAGGTCTTGAAAAACAAAGAAAAGAGTAAAAAAGGAAATAAATCATGTTAATGCAGACCATAACTGCATATAGCTGTGCAAGACTGCCTGCTCATGCATAGTCAGTTACTAGGTATTCATGCTTATTGTAGACCTCTGAATCCTTCTCTGTCTCTTCTTATTCCCATTAGTGGAAAATGTCAAGGTGGTACCACTTAAGGTTACTATAATAATACAGACACGACTTACAGAATGAGTAATGCATGTAGTATTACTCACTTCCCTGTCAAAATAATGATAGGCATCCACCTTATACCGGTGGTCCTCATAGTAGTTACCACTCATGGTGGTGCCAGTATTTGAGGTAGAGAATCTTTTATGACTCTCCAAATATACCATGAATGAGCCTTTCCAATTTCACACTTTCCAGAAGCTGTGGCCTCTTGACAAGAAGATACCTGTAAGAAAATGTTAACAGATTTGCATCATTAGCACACGTTTCAGAAACCATATGACATGCGTCAAAACACAGCATGGCAGTGTAATATAACCCAAAACCATAACAGAGTCTCATGATAACAACAGACATGCATGAACAGGGGGTCAAGGACACACTGTCCTCATGTGCTTCTGCATAGGGTTCTCAGGCTGTGGGGCCTGGTCCAAGAGGGGTAAACAAGCCAAGTGTTGTTCATGAGGGGTAAACAAGACTGGTGTTGTCCATGAGGGGATAGCAAGGCAGGTGTTGTCCATGAAGGGGAAGCAAAGCAGATGTTGTTGAGTGAGAAAGGCAGGTGTTGTCCATGAGGGGTAAGCAGGGCAAGTATTGTCCATAAGGGGGTAAGCAGGGCAGGTGCTGTCCATGAGGAGTAAGCAAGGCAGGCATTGCCCTTTAGGGGTAAGCAGGGCAGGTGTTGTCCATGAGGGGTAAGTGAGGCAGGTGTTGTCCATGAGGAGTAATTGAGGCAGGTATTATCCATGAGGTGCAAGCAGGGTAGGTGTTGAGGATGATGAAGTGGAAGTGCTAGGAAGGGCTGCAGGACAGCGCTGATGGCAAGGAGCTGCAGGGGGAAATAAAAACATTAAAAAAGAGTAAAAATTTAAAGTAGTTATAGATAAACTTACAAAAATGGCTTACTTAATTTTGATGAGTATTGACAAATTAATACAGTCTTAAAAACAGAATATATTTGCACTGGTGGAAAATATGTTGAACCGTAATTAAATGTAACTGCTTTGACAACACTTTCATAGGATCATAGGATAATAGGAAGTTACTGGGCTATTGGCCCTGTGGTTCTTACACGCAGGCAAGAATTTAACCCATGTTCCAACAAGTCAGCACCTTATGCCACTGTCCAGTAGGGACAATCCCAGGGGTGTATTTTCTGTTCCCCATCCAGAACATATCATCTGGAGCTTTTATTTAGTTTTAGACTTCAGGACTATGGATAGTCTATGAAACAAACCAATTTTTTAACATGTTCTCAAGATTGTATTTTAAATATGAGAAGTATCCTAAATACTTGAATCAATGTACAAAACAATGAAAAATAAATAAAGCTTTTGCTTTCCATTGCAGAGATGTGTAACTGTTCTGATTTTTTCTTACAAACAGACATTATACAAAAAAGAGCTTTTGAAAAGAACATGTCAGCATCTTTTATGTATCATAACACCCTGCTTCTGCAACACAAGTTTCAAATGTTATTCAGAAATAACTAAGTTATTAGCTGTTTCAACACAGAGCCTTGTGGCATACTTATGGCATCTATACAGCACTTTGTCAGCATGCCAAGTTACTTTACATACAGTGCTAATTTACAAGTTTGTAATACGCCAAGTTACAGAAGCACCAAGCTAAACATTTCACAGTATGTCCATTAACACCTGATGTTCAGTTTAGTATAGGACATGGGCCAGGACTAACAAAAATCATTCTTTTGAAATAATCTTTATTTTGATCCTTTAACACAAAGTTTTAAGGAGTACTGCACATGTGTTATGCACCTTTCACAGGATCATAGGTATATATTAGGCAACAAGACCATTATAAGACTAGCCAAAAAAAAAAAAACATTCAGAAGTTCACTGTAACCTCAAGGAAGGCAACACAAGATAGACTGAGCAGAGCAATTGAGTCTGGCAAGGGTGATACTCTGCTTGACATGTAGTGAAAGTTTATTCCTGATGTGAGGGATACATTGGAAAATAAATCTATTATGCCAACGTGTCTTATTTAGCTGGTAATGAAGATTTAGCTCCTTTAACTGGGTATTTGAGATACTATTTGTTCTGAGAAGGAATAGGAGGTCAAAGAGGATTGGATCTTTCATGGCACAAATGGCTAGATACAGATCACAACAGAGGAATCTATAAGAAACTGAGTATACGGGGAGTCGTGTCTGTCCTGATAACTAAGATTTATGAGCAATGATCTTTTTAGTTATGACTCTCTGCAGTCTCTCAAATTGAGTGATGTGCTTAGGCAAATAAATACAAAAAGGTTTATTATATTCAATATTCTGACTGATGAGATATGAGCTAAGGGGAATTAAGACTTCTTTGGATTTATGGGAGATACCTTTGGAAATTGGATGAGACAGACAGAAGGCTTCCCAAACTATTGCAGAGTCATGGTAATCAAATGATAAGAAATTATCAACAGGAGTGCCTACATCTCTTAATAACAGTGTCTGATTGGAGGGGTTTGTCACGTGTGTAAAGAGAATTCTATGACCAGATAATGCTAGCTATTGATAAGGGCTTATCTCTAGGCGTTGTGTTGTTGGATCTCAGCAGGGAATTTGATACTGTGTCTCATTGTACAATATATAATGCAATGATATTAAGGGGTTTATACTGCGTCTCATTGTACAATATATAATGCAATCATATGAAGGGTTTGTACTGTGCCTCATTGTACAATATATAATGCAATGATATGAAGGGTTTGTACTGTGCCTCATTGTACAATTTATTTTATTTATTTATTTATTTTACATTTGTTGACCGGGCTAGTCTAGCTGGATATATGTCCATTTTCAGTAGAGGCCCGGTGAGAAAAGCTCCACACAGTTTAAACAAAGTTAACATAAACAACAAAAAAAGAAAAATAAAAAACATATTTATACATTTTAAACATTTACTAACAGGGAGTCTGTCACTTATGAGTACATAATGAAGGTAACGTATAATTTTAATAGGCTTAGAATAGTTAATAAGAAGGTACATTTATGTGTTGCTAAAGAGTATTAGTTGAAAGAAAGAAGTTAGTAAATGTGTTGATATAGATAATAAAGGAAGATAATGAAAATATATGGAGGGGTTGTTAGGTAATGTGTGTAGTAGTGATATGAGTCACTTTAAAGAAAAAAACATGCAGTACTAGTAAGGAGTGTGAGGAGAGGAAGCATGGTAGTATCTAGAAAAAAATAGAAATAAAGAAATATGGATAAGATAAGTTAGTGAAAGAGTGGGTTCAGAGATGAGAATTTTAGATGAGTAAGTCAACAATAGATAGGTTGGTCAGTCTGGTTTAGAACAGGGGCACATCCAGTGTGTTTTTAGGTGGAGTTTAAGCCTATTTTTAAATAGAGTAATTGAGGGAATTGTGGCCAGTTCAGACGTGTCTCATTCTACAATATATAATGCAATGATATGAAGGGGTTTGTACTGTGTCTCATTGTACAATATATAATGCAATGATATGAAGGGTTTGTACTGTGTCTCACTGTGCAATATATAATGCAATGATATGAAGGGTTTGTACTGTGTCTCATTGTACAATATATAATGCAATGATATGAAGGGTTTGTACTGTGTCTCATTGTACAATATATAATGCAATGATATGAAGGGTTTGTACTGTGTCTCATTGTACAATATATAATGCAATGATATGAAGGGTTTGTACTGTGTCTCATTGTACAATATATAATGCAATGATATGAAGGGTTTGTACTGTGTCTCATTGTACAATATATAATGCAATGATATGAAGGGTTTGTACTGTGTCTCATTGTACAATATATAATGCAATGATATGAAGGGTTTGTACTGTGTCTCATTGTACAATATATAATGCAATGATATGAAGGGTTTGTACTGTGTCTCATTGTACAATATATAATGCAATGATATGAAGGGGGTTGTACTGTGTCTCATTGTACAATATATAATGCAATGATATGAAGGGGTTGTACTGTGTCTCATTGTACAATATATAATGCAATGATATGAAGGGTTTGTACTGTGTCTCATTGTACAATATATAATGCAATGATATGAAGGGGTTTGTACTGTGTCTCATTGTACAATATATAATGCAATGATATGAAGGGGTTTGTACTGTGTCTCATTGTACAATATATAATGCAATGATATGAAGGGTTTGTACTGTGTCTCATTGTACAATATATAATGCAATGATATGAAGGGTTTGTACTGTGTCTCATTGTACAATATATAATGCAATGATATGAAGGGGTTTGTACTGTGTCTCATTGTACAATATATAATGCAATGATATGAAGGGGTTTGTACTGTGTCTCATTGTACAATATATAATGCAATGATATGAAGGGGTTGTACTGTGTCTCATTGTACAATATATAATGCAATGATATGAAGGGTTTGTACTGTGTCTCATTGTACAATATATAATGCAATGATATGAAGGGGTTTGTACTGTGTCTCATTGTACAATATATAATGCAATGATATGAAGGGTTTGTACTGTGTCTCATTGTACAATATATAATGCAATGATATGAAGGGTTTGTACTGTGTCTCATTGTACAATATATAATGCAATGATATGAAGGGGTTTGTACTGTGTCTCATTGTACAATATATAATGCAATGATATGAAGGGGTTTGTACTGTGTCTCATTGTACAATATATAATGCAATGATATGAAGGGTTTGTACTGTGTCTCATTGTACAATATATAATGCAATGATATGAAGGGTTTGTACTGTGTCTCATTGTACAATATATAATGCAATGATATGAAGGGGTTTGTACTGTGTCTCATTGTACAATATATAATGCAATGATATGAAGGGTTTGTACTGTGTCTCATTGTACAATATATAATGCAATGATATGAAGGGTTTGTACTGTGTCTCATTGTACAATATATAATGCAATGATATGAAGGGTTTGTACTGTGTCTCATTGTACAATATATAATGCAATGATATGAAGGGTTTGTACTGTGTCTCATTGTACAATATATAATGCAATGATATGAAGGGTTTGTACTGTGTCTCATTGTACAATATATAATGCAATGATATGAAGGGGTTTGTACTGTGTCTCATTGTACAATATATAATGCAATGATATGAAGGGTTTGTACTGTGTCTCATTGTACAATATATAATGCAATGATATGAAGGGTTTGTACTGTGTCTCATTGTACAATATATAATGCAATGATATGAAGGGTTTGTACTGTGTCTCATTGTACAATATATAATGCAATGATATGAAGGGTTTGTACTGTGTCTCATTGTACAATATATAATGCAATGATATGAAGGGTTTGTACTGTGTCTCATTGTACAATATATAATGCAATGATATGAAGGGTTTGTACTGTGTCTCATTGTACAATATATAATGCAATGATATGAAGGGGTTTGTACTGTGTCTCATTGTACAATATATAATGCAATGATATGAAGGGTTTGTACTGTGTCTCATTGTACAATATATAATGCAATGATATGAAGGGTTTGTACTGTGTCTCATTGTACAATATATAATGCAATGATATGAAAGGGTTTGTACTGTGTCTCATTGTACAATATATAATGCAATGATATGAAGGGTTTGTACTGTGTCTCATTGTACAATATATAATGCAATGATATGAAGGGTTTGTACTGTGTCTCATTGTACAATATATAATGCAATGATATGAAGGGTTTGTACTGTGTCTCATTGTACAATATATAATGCAATGATATGAAGGGTTTGTACTGTGTCTCATTGTACAATATATAATGCAATGATATGAAGGGTTTGTACTGTGTCTCATTGTACAATATATAATGCAATGATATGAAGGGTTTGTACTGTGTCTCATTGTACAATATATAATGCAATGATATGAAGGGGTTTGTACTGTGTCTCATTGTACAATATATAATGCAATGATATGAAGGGGTTGTACTGTGTCTCATTGTACAATATATAATGCAATGATATGAAGGGTTTGTACTGTGTCTCATTGTACAATATATAATGCAATGATATGAAGGGTTTGTACTGTGTCTCATTGTACAATATATAATGCAATGATATGAAGGGTTTGTACTGTGTCTCATTGTACAATATATAATGCAATGATATGAAGGGGTTTGTACTGTGTCTCATTGTACAATATATAATGCAATGATATGAAGGGGTTTGTACTGTGTCTCATTGTACAATATATAATGCAATGATATGAAGGGGTTTGTACTGTGTCTCATTGTACAATATATAATGCAATGATATGAAGGGGTTGTACTGTGTCTCATTGTACAATATATAATGCAATGATATGAAGGGTTTGTACTGTGTCTCATTGTACAATATATAATGCAATGATATGAAGGGTTTGTACTGTGTCTCATTGTACAATATATAATGCAATGATATGAAGGGTTTGTACTGTGTCTCATTGTACAATATATAATGCAATGATATGAAGGGTTTGTACTGTGTCTCATTGTACAATATATAATGCAATGATATGAAGGGGTTGTACTGTGTCTCATTGTACAATATATAATGCAATGATATGAAGGGTTTGTACTGTGTCTCATTGTACAATATATAATGCAATGATATGAAGGGTTTGTACTGTGTCTCATTGTACAATATATAATGCAATGATATGAAGGGGTTTGTACTGTGTCTCATTGTACAATATATAATGCAATGATATGAAGGGTTTGTACTGTGTCTCATTGTACAATATATAATGCAATGATATGAAGGGGTTTGTACTGTGTCTCATTGTACAATATATAATGCAATGATATGAAGGGTTTGTACTGTGTCTCATTGTACAATATATAATGCAATGATATGAAGGGTTTGTACTGTGTCTCATTGTACAATATATAATGCAATGATATGAAGGGGTTTGTACTGTGTCTCATTGTACAATATATAATGCAATGATATGAAGGGTTTGTACTGTGTCTCATTGTACAATATATAATGCAATGATATGAAGGGTTTGTACTGTGTCTCATTGTACAATATATAATGCAATGATATGAAGGGTTTGTACTGTGTCTCATTGTACAATATATAATGCAATGATATGAAGGGTTTGTACTGTGTCTCATTGTACAATATATAATGCAATGATATGAAGGGTTTGTACTGTGTCTCATTGTACAATATATAATGCAATGATATGAAGGGGTTGTACTGTGTCTCATTGTACAATATATAATGCAATGATATGAAGGGGTTTGTACTGTGTCTCATTGTACAATATATAATGCAATGATATGAAGGGGTTTGTACTGTGTCTCATTGTACAATATATAATGCAATGATATGAAGGGGTTTGTACTGTGTCTCATTGTACAATATATAATGCAATGATATGAAGGGGTTGTACTGTGTCTCATTGTACAATATATAATGCAATGATATGAAGGGTTTGTACTGTGTCTCATTGTACAATATATAATGCAATGATATGAAGGGTTTGTACTGTGTCTCATTGTACAATATATAATGCAATGATATGAAGGGTTTGTACTGTGTCTCATTGTACAATATATAATGCAATGATATGAAGGGTTTGTACTGTGTCTCATTGTACAATATATAATGCAATGATATGAAGGGTTTGTACTGTGTCTCATTGTACAATATATAATGCAATGATATGAAGGGGTTTGTACTGTGTCTCATTGTACAATATATAATGCAATGATATGAAGGGTTTGTACTGTGTCTCATTGTACAATATATAATGCAATGATATGAAGGGGTTGTACTGTGTCTCATTGTACAATATATAATGCAATGATATGAAGGGGTTTGTACTGTGTCTCATTGTACAATATATAATGCAATGATATGAAGGGTTTGTACTGTGTCTCATTGTACAATATATAATGCAATGATATGAAGGGGTTTGTACTGTGTCTCATTGTACAATATATAATGCAATGATATGAAGGGGTTTGTACTGTGTCTCATTGTACAATATATAATGCAATGATATGAAGGGTTTGTACTGTGTCTCATTGTACAATATATAATGCAATGATATGAAGGGTTTGTACTGTGTCTCATTGTACAATATATAATGCAATGATATGAAGGGTTTGTACTGTGTCTCATTGTACAATATATAATGCAATGATATGAAGGGTTTGTACTGTGTCTCATTGTACAATATATAATGCAATGATATGAAGGGTTTGTACTGTGTCTCATTGTACAATATATAATGCAATGATATGAAGGGGTTTGTACTGTGTCTCATTGTACAATATATAATGCAATGATATGAAGGGTTTGTACTGTGTCTCATTGTACAATATATAATGCAATGATATGAAGGGTTTGTACTGTGTCTCATTGTACAATATATAATGCAATGATATGAAGGGTTTGTACTGTGTCTCATTGTACAATATATAATGCAATGATATGAAGGGTTTGTACTGTGTCTCATTGTACAATATATAATGCAATGATATGAAGGGTTTGTACTGTGTCTCATTGTACAATATATAATGCAATGATATGAAGGGTTTGTACTGTGTCTCATTGTACAATATATAATGCAATGATATGAAGGGGTTTGTACTGTGTCTCATTGTACAATATATAATGCAATGATATGAAGGGTTTGTACTGTGTCTCATTGTACAATATATAATGCAATGATATGAAGGGTTTGTACTGTGTCTTATTGTACAATATATAATGCAATTATATGAAGGGGTTGTACTGTGTCTCATTGTACAATATATAATGCAATGATATGAAGGGTTTGTATTGTGTCTCATTGTACAATATATAATGCAATGATATGAAAAGTTTGTACTGTGTCTCATTGTACAATATATAATGCAATGATATGAAGGGTTTGTACTGTGTCTCATTGTACAATATATAATGCAATGATATGAAGGGGTTTGTACTGTGTCTCATTGTACAATATATAATGCAATGATATGAAGGGGTTTGTACTGTGTCTCATTGTACAATATATAATGCAATGATATGAAGGGTTTGTACTGTGTCTCATTGTACAATATATAATGCAATGATATGAAGGGTTTGTACTGTGTCTCATTGTACAATATATAATGCAATGATATGAAGGGGTTTGTACTGTGTCTCATTGTACAATATATAATGCAATGATATGAAGGGTTTGTACTGTGTCTCATTGTACAATATATAATGCAATGATATGAAGGGGTTGGTGGTGGGTATTTATTATTTATCACTGGATAATGGGTTTTTTGTGTGTTTATGTGATGTACTACCTGTTGCGTGTCATACGTGTTATTTTCTTTCTTACGTTATTCTCTGATACTGCTGTATCTGTCTTATTTGCACTGCATTTCTCTCGTGAACTGACATTTGTAATTTCGTTTATACTGCACTTGGGTGGTACTAAATGACAAAGTTTATTTTCTTTCTTATTTCTTTCTTTTCTTCTTTGGATGTGAATATAAGCCTTATGTGAATTAATGGATTATAAATTGCATAACTGCACAAAGCCAATGTGTTACTGTAATGGGAAACAGTCTGATGGTTTTGTCAGTTCATCAGATGAACATTTCAGTGACATAAAGTTCTAAATAATTTATCAACATGGGCAAATAACAATGGACTTACTTTTAGCACTGCCAATTGTCAAGTCTTTTATTTTGGAAAAAAATCTGTTTAATGAATGTATTTTATCAGTTGCAAATTAGTATGAAGACTTAATAATTATATTTATGTTCAGAGGTAAATAGCAGGCTAACTGCCCTGAAGAACTATTCTAAACCTTAGGAGCAGAAACTTTAACCATTATGCCAAACTTGGTTTGCTTGATAATAAACTTCCTTTCAAACTCACGTCACCAGCTGTAAGGCACTAAGAAATTTAGGTTTAATGTTCAGAACCCTGTCATTGAAAGATGATAAAAACATGGCTGAGTTATACAGATCCTTTAAAAGGCCTATATTGGAGTACAACATGACATCCTGCATGTAAAATAAGTGTCAACTACAGAAACTGGGGTCTGTTCAAAAAACTCTCACCAAGTGTTTACCATCTACAAAGGATTTATTTTGTAGCAAGATATGCAATTATAAGAATTTGATCACTTTGCATTACAAATATTTTAGGGCAAGGCAATTGTGGCTTACAAAGCTTTTAATGACAACTTTCTTAAGGTATTACTAAATCTTGAAAATTACAATAACTCTTTAACTCACAAGTATGGGAAGATTATAGAATCAGCTACCACACAGTGTTAGAAAGGCTGCAAATTTAAGTTCAAAGCTTACCTGGACTCATGGCTGGGAAACAATGTTTTTGACCCTCATTTAACAGAGTCAGTGTTCATTGAATGGTCCCTGGGCCAATGGAAATTGTTATATAGACTTATAAAACTTATAAAACTATTTCAAAAAAGACACTGCAACAGATTCAAGGTGAACAAGAGATAAGACTAGCAAAAGCACCAGAGATAGAGTAGAGTGTTATGGATGCCACATCAAAGTCAAGTGCTTATTTATTTACTTATTATTTGAAGAATAAAAACATAATGAATAAATAAAATAAAACGAGCGAAGTAGGGGTAAATGCTCTGATAACTATACCAAATAAATTTAAAACAAAGAAATAGCACCAGAGCACTCCACGGTGATCAGACTATACACAGAGAAAACTACTAGCACTATAAGTAATAGTTCAAGCATGTAGTATAAAATCCAAGGTTTATTGGAATTCCAGGTTAGCGCTTTCACCCTCATGTGCTTCTTCAGACCTTTTACATCTCATAAAAGTAATGCTAACATTTATACTAAAGCCTCTATGACATCATTGTTTAATTAAGTAAAATAAAACTGCGGTGGTGGTGCTGCGGTAGCATTGTCGCCTCACAGACGTTGCCCGTTCAATTCTCAGTAGAACGTCTTCTGTGTGGCGACATGCGTGAATGGGCATTCCTTTGTTGAAGGTTGTGCATTAGGCCCTACAAGCCAGCACGTAAAACTCTACTGCCAATCATTAGCAGACCGGAGTTCCGCTGTGGTGACCCCTAACCAGGAAAAGCCGAAAGATACAAACAAAGTGTTCACCTGTAAGTCTTCATTCAAGAACAGTTTACAAATACTCAACCACAAAGCAACTTCTAAATATATACTATGTTTGTAAAAGTATATATAAAGAATATATAAAAAATACTTAAACATAACAGCATATATAAATATAAAAAAATGTAAAAAACAAATATATTTAAAAATGTTTAAAATTTTTTTTAAAGTGTTATGTATATAAAAAACATATGTATGTGTGTTAATGCCATGCATCAATAAAATGTTATGCAACAAATTATGCCAGTTCATATAAGAACTGTATATAAAATACATTTCATAATAGATTCATGTAAGAGCTGTATGAGGACTACATTATATGATATATACAATGATGTATACAAATATAATGTCCCATCTGACATGCAGGTCTTTATCTAACAACTAACTTTTTGTTTTTTAGGGTCAGTTTAATAGGGACTCTGTTGCTCAGTCCAGGTCTCTGATCTGCTCTTAGCATTATAATCCACCTGGCTTCTGTCCTGTCTATATAGTTCCTTATGTCCCCACCCCTAGCATTGGATTTGTTTACTCGTAGTACTAGAAATTTGAAGTTGTGTGGGTCATTTGTGTTCATGACATGCTTGGATAATGCATTACATGGGGATTGGATGCGTATATTATACAGATGTTCACGTATCCTATCACATAACCTTCTATCAGTTTTCCCCACATAAAATACATCACAGGCCATGCACCTAGCTAAGTATGTGACATGCTGAGTGTCACAATTAGCTGTAGTGTTGAAACAAAATCTTTTCATAGTGACAGGTTGTACAAAGCTGGTGTCCTCAGATATAAAGGGACAATAATTGCATTTATGACATAGTCTGGTGCAATTTAATATCTCCCCCCTACCAATTGTAGTGGGGACTCTAGGTTGGCAGAGTAATCTTTGCAAGTTTGACTTATTTCTATAGACAAATGATGGTCTATCCCCCACTATCTCTTTTAATTTGGGATCTGTAGTGAGGACAGACCAGTTCATATAAAAAAATCCCTTTCACACTGCTAATGTCTTGTGTATAATTCAGTGAGACCCTAACTATGGGATGGTTCACTGTCATATGAGTGATTCTAGTTCTCTCTGATGTTCCTTCTAAGTCTACAGGATTTGCAAAATATGGACGTGCAGATCGAGTTCTAAGATCATATACCACTTCAATCCCTGAGTATATCTCTTCTGGTGTGTAGGATCTGGCAACTAGTCTCCCTTGTAATTGATCTAACTCATTCTTAAACCCTTGTTCTATTGGATTCAAATGTGAGGCTCTTATAGCTTGATCTTTCACTATATCATGGAACACAAAACGAGGATGCATGCTCCCTCTATGTAAGAGGGAGTTCTTGTAGCACTTCCTATATTCACCTGTATTGAGTAGACCACTGTCTAACCTTTCAATGTATACATCTAAAAATGATATCCATCTATCTGAACTCTCCATGGTAAAATTCAAAAAATTGGTCAAAGAATTGACCTCACAAAAAAACTTCTGTAGTTCATCTTCCAATCCTGCCCATAGGAGGAAAAGGTCATCCATAAACCTAGTATAATAAATAACATTCCTCTAGAAGCTATCTAGTGGGAATAGTTTTTCCTCTGAACAAGAGAAGATCGAGACCCAGTTTAGCGAAAGTGCACTTAACCGAAAGTGCACTTTCATGAAACTCACTTTACCGATCTTGGACTGCATTCTCACACGTAGTATATATAAGTAGTGTGGCTCCAGTCCGGGAAACAAAAACACCCCCAACACATCTGCTACTTATATATACTAACTCAAAGATCACACTACAGTGGGGAAAGGTATATTTACTTGTCCTCACTGTACTGTGGCTCAGTAAAGTGAGTTTCGTAAAAGTGCACTTTTGGTTAAGTGCACTTTCGCTAAACTGGGTCTCGATCTTCTCTTGTTCAAAGAAGTGTAATTTTGAACAAGAGAAGTAGACCCATGTGTGTGCGTGTCGTGTGTGTGTGTGTGTGTGTGTGTGTGTGTGTGTGTGTGTGTGTGTGTGTGTGTGTGTGTGTATATATATATATATATATATATATATATATATATATATATAGTGTTTACAATATACAGAATGTGACAGAATCCATACCTTATGACATAAAAGTAATGAAGGCAAAGGGCAATCATGACCACTAGTAGCTTACAATGAGTGTGGACCCCATGTGGGGAAAATAAATAATGCTCGCACACAGTGAAATGGGGAAATAGAAAAGCAGATGTGGGGTAAGAGTGAAGAAAAAGGATACACAAGAGGTTTTCCAAAATAGGAAAATCTGATGGATAGTTGGAGGGGCATGAGTACTTCTTTTTTTGTGGGAATAACCCCTCCTTTTTTGGAGAATAGAGGAATGGAAAAGACAGGGAAAGAAGAGGAGGGGAAAACAGCAGGGATACAAATATCACAAGACATGACAGACAAAGGTTATAAAACACCTTAATGGGGTGTAAATGACACAGGCAGCATAGTGTACAAGATGGGCAAAGGAAAGTTGACAAACATGGCAGGAATACATACCAACCATGGTGCAATGCAGAAATACAAAAGTAGCTATGCATTATGTAGTGCTAAGATGTGGCAAATGATGAGACAGCCAAACCCGAAGCAGTATGTCTGATGGTAGGTATCAAGTTTCAATGAAATAAATGATGATAGCAGTACGCAGTGGATATTGAATCCAATAAAGTCCATCAGCCATGCAAGCATAAGTTAAGCTACAACACGGATGAGCAAATCCAGCCTGGGAAATACAGGAGAAGACAAGTGGAGGATACATGAGTGTGAAAGTCAAAAAACAAGCACAGAGCTAAACAGAAGAACTGGAGCAAGCCAATTATGTGACTGCGTATTACACAACTATGTCTAAACAACTGAAATAAATGTGAAATGGACTAAAGATGTGAAGTAGATGCAAAGACATACCATGTCAGAGGCAACACAGATGCGTAGTCGTATACGTGTAAACTGCGCTGGATGAACAGAATCCAATCGGAAAGAAAGTCATTACAAATACACACAGTAGTGACATGGGATAATAATCAGAAATGATGTTATATGTAATGATAGATAAGGAATGACAGCTTGTGCCAAGGAATGAAATGAAAATACTCCTGTTCAGTGCTCAGACTGCAAGTACAACAGGAAAAATGACCTTGCCTGCATATGTCTTGCAAGTGTTTAATGGCAAAATCGTTCCACAAGATATTATTTTAAAAGTGAAGCTACATGATAATGATGCTAATGTAGACAACGTTAAACATATGTCATGTATACGTGCAACTTATCTGACAAAAGAAAAACAGGAAAGGAAGGTGGACAACAGAGGTCCATATGAAAAAGGAAATGCAAGCAAATTAAATAGATACACAATAAAGCTGGACAATTGTATATATGAAGGGACACATTCCACATGCATATGTTCAACACACATAGTAGTGTAGTAGGAAGTCCACCCAAGCTAGATTGAAGTGAATGGCTAATGTAAATAACATTGTTAGACAGCACAGCTGATGGCTCCAAATATATGTGTACATATCACACAGTGATGTGCAAAAACTAAAACGCAAAATACATAGCTACACAATATAATATTCCTCATCCCATACACATATATACTGTCATGACAAAGTAATGGAACAGTTGTAACAAACACTCTAAATGACTTATGTATAGCAATGTCTATGTGCATGACTGAGTAAAGGACAACCATGCATGTGACAATAGAAGAACTGAACGTACACAGTTCCAATGTACAAGGGCGTTTTGTGTCTCAATCATGCTTCATGCATAAACATCTACATGTATGTAAATTATGATATATGTATATATATATATATATATATATATATATATATATATATATATATATGGGTCCATATGACTTGGTCGACTGTTCATTTGGTCGACTGTTTATTTGGTCGACAGTTCATTTGATCGACAAGCTGTGCCCCCCACACCCCCCCCTAACTATATATATCAACTCCAGGGTTGCACAACATTGGGGTAGGGGGCAAATGCTTGTCGATCAAATGAACTGTCGACCAAATAAACAGTCGACCAAATGAACAGTCGACCAAGTCATATGGACCCATATATATACATATATATATATATATATATATATATATATATATATATATATATATATATATATATATATATATATATATATATATATATACAGACACTAAATGCCTAAATATGTGCATTAATGCCAATATTATCGGGCATGCTGTAATATAACTTAGAATGAGAATCAATGCACGCAGGAATTATGCTAAATATAGTATCAACTGTATATGCAGTAATGGAAAACTGACTTTCTATGCATTATGTGAAGGATTAATACCCATGAAGAGTGTACATAGAGTATACAAACAGATGTGATACAACATGGCATAATATGTGCCAGTATATGCCATACACAAAGCTAATTTGTCAGTGTGACAGCATGACAATACAGTGCTAAATGATTCACATGGGCAAACACTGATTATGCTGTTGCACACACACAGGACAACAACAACAAAGACTGAAATGTGTGCAATGCATGCACATGGATTATACGTATAAATAAAGGACTGTGTAATGTGAGAAAAATGTGAACAATACATTTGTTGGTTTGCTGTCATCCCAGCCATGTATACTGTGGGACAATGCAAGAAGAACAATTGTATCACATATTGCATCATGGTAACTGCAACAGTTTACCAGTCACATACAGGGCCACAATGGATTGGACAAAATACAATACTGCACCACATGCATACGACTACACACATACATGCACAGTTAAGGTGTAGCAACTCTGTCCTTATGGATCAATGTATGCATTACGTACAGCATATCATGTAAATGTAATTGCTTAAAGCATGAGTACTGCATCCATGTGTGTTATATGTCTTCTGTAACAATGCAATCTATGACATGATATCTGTGGTGTATTGTCATATGTATATCAGCTACACATGACAGCAATATGCTATGTCTGCACAACTGTGCCTATACGTTACACTTTTTGAAAGTGAACACACCACGGTCGTAGCATTACATAATTTGATCACATGGACAATGATTATAGTCCTGAGATCCCACGCTGATGGGGTTGAACATCACAAATGATCTCCCTAATGATCTCTAGGAAGGAAGTGTAAAAGGCCTGTGCCATGTCCTGAAAGATGTTCTCCATCAGGTCCCTCATCCGCATCTGAAAGTTGTCCATCATCACTTCCAAGATCTGGTCCCATAAATCATCTCCCTGTCATGGTGGTAGATTTCTCCAAAATTGAGCAGCAGAAACAGTAGCATGCACAGGTCCAAGCCTGTCATCATCATTATTATTCTTCCTGTCATGTTCGGATTTGGATTTGCCGGGCAGAGGTCTGTCATGTCATCTTCTCCATCATCTAATCAGTGAGCTGAAATGGGTTCCATACTCTGTTAAGGTTAAACCAAAAAAAAAAAAAAAAAATATATATATATATATATATATATATATATATATATATATATATATATATATACACACACACACACACACATATATATATATATATATATATATATATATATATATATATATATATATATATATATATATATATATATATGTATATATATATATATATATATATATATATATATATATATATATATATATATATATATATATATATATATATATCATTCCTGTGCAATACATCACTGTCATAAAACACTACATGATGGCCAGCTGAATACTGTGAAAGCCATATTTTTATGCTGGTAACATGACAAAATAATATGACACTAACTATGACTTGTTTGCTGAAGGTATATCACAATACAATACAGGTGTCATTTAAACATATTTTTACACAATATGGCCCATAATGTGTCTATATATTTGTATAATATAAATACCTGAGGGTAGCAGGTGTATGGCCAAGATCATGCAACATTCCCAATGTCTTATTATCAATGTGTTTGTCCATCACAGATTGTTCTTAATTTACCTCAGTGCATTACATTTCATGCAATACAAAATTTAGCTGAGAAAATGTTGCTAATTGCTTACATATATGAAACAATCATCAGTATGTCTGGCAAACAAATGCATCATGAAATGATGGCACGTATCTACATTCAAAACAATTACTACACTATAAACTGATAGTAACACTAACAGCATTTCATATTAAATAAGCCCTGGGACACAGAACACTAGCATATACCTTCAAACAAAGTTATGCAATCTGTCTATGGGGGACTATACGTTCTGTGGTCCATTATTTGTATGTGTGCCTTACCCATTTGAATTGAGGTGTCCATAGCAGAGGTTAAGCTCAAGTGTAACTGAGGTTTATGTTCAATTAAGATGTCATTCTTTGACATTTAATGAATAACAGATATTTCATAACAATAAATAGTATGATGAATTCTTTTTTCGGCTTTAAAATAGTATGATGAATAAGCAGTGGAACTAGCAATAGCTATATGCAAATGAGATGAGCAATGCGGCATGGTTAATGGCTGACCTCACAACAGCGTAGATTTAGAATGCAGTACTACACCTCAGAAAAATGTGATAATCATAAACCTTGTGACAACATATGATTTCTACCAGTGTAGTTTATTCCATTCAATGTCCATCATCAAGAAATGTATACCTGTCACTACCTACATTTGCAGATAGTCATATCTGCGTAGCAGATCAAGTAGAACACTATAATGTTGATAAATGGACATTTGAAAACCAGGCAGGAAATAACAGGAGTGGTTTGGGGCACAACAATTGTTAAAAATGATAGACAATGCTGTGTTAAACAATCCATCATAGCTGTTGGCTACAGACGTACATGACATGTTAAAATGAAATAAATGCAGAAATTACATGCAAACCTAAAAATCAAATGTTAAACCACCAGATACTCAGTCAGTAATAGAATAGGCAGGCTATACATAATGGGTTCATATTAAATGATCAGATGACTAAAACATCAAATGTTTTAATCATCAAAAGTCGACTTTTTTGAATCTCAATGCATCGAATCACAATAGTTGGTCAACAGCTGCCCATAAGTTAGAATGAATATGAATATTTACTACCATCATGTTATACATACCAAAAGTAACACGTGTAAGATAGTAAAGTTGCTGTTGGTCAACTATTGCAATTGAATGCATTGCGATTCAACAAAACTGGCTTTGAATGATTAAAATGCTCAGTGCTTTCATCTCAATGAACTGATGTTTGATTCATTCAATCATTTAACATAGAAAACCACAGAATGTAACAGTCAGTAAGTACCACTACCTATTTCTTTAAAAAAAAACCCTCATATGTGAAGCACCCCAACTAACAGTACTAAGACAGTTATACAGATGTGTCTGTCATTTTGATTGTGATTAAAAATTAATACGATTATTTTTCTCAAACATTCCTTGCTTATAACTCAAAAGTGGCATTTTAATTTTATCTATAATGCGATTTTTGTAGTTACCTAGAAAATGTATTATGGGTAGTCTTGCATTAATAATTGGATGCCTGATTCTGCCAGCAAAAGCGCTTTTTTAACAATGTTATGATTGCTTCTGGGAAAATTAATGTTTACAGTTAGAACGTATATCTCTTCCTCTGCTGCTCCTCCAGCCTGTGCATCCACTTGATGCACAATGCCTGATTCCTGGCTCTGTCCTCAACAACTGCAAAAGAGAAAAATAATAAATTATACTGAAAAGGAAAAACTCTGTCAGCTGGTCATATATCATTTGGTGAAAAAAAAAACGACCCGGCAGAAGCAATGGACTCCAGTAAATTCCAATAAAAACAACTTTGGTAGGGTATGTTTAGCTAAGGCGCTGTAAAGATGTCCTTTTCTTGTACAATAAACATGATCCCTGATCTAAATAGAAGGCTACATCGGTAACAGGCCAATAATAGGTCTGATTTCTTTAAATGCTAATTGTTTCTTGGAGGGACCCTTGTGTAGTTTTGATTGGTTAATTTTAAAGGTTTGAAGAGTATATACTATTGACTTGCATGATTTTAATATGTCTGATGAAGTATTGTTTAACAATACGAAAGCGCTTACATCTCTTGTTTTATTAAAGTTGTTTTTATTGGAATTTACTGGAGTTCATTGCTTCGGCCGGGTCATTTTTTTGGTATTTTTCCTGGGTTTCAGATATCATCAGTTGTTTTTTTTGCAAGATATATCATTTGGTATTGAAAAATTAATTAACAGTAAAGAAAACTGGGCCTCACATGTTTTATAGTCTTGATATGACATACAAGTTCACATTTAATCAATGCTGTGTTACTATCAATACTTTAGTGATGAGGAGTAATGTCTAAATAGGATGAACATAGATTTGAACCTATAACTCTCATTTAAGTTTGTGCTCCAACCCTGCCACCTACCTGTGTAGCTAAGCCATTTTGGCTACAGTTGCCTTCATTTCTGTAGCTTAAATAACAGAAATGTAAGACTGTGCAGGAAAGATTCACAGACAGGGATCAGTAATGAAGTAAAAGGCCAACTTTAAACATGTGCTGTGCATTTGAAATAAAACACCATGAGATCTTGATTGAATGTTTTCAAACTGGTCACAGCACTTAAAACCTGTAACAATGCAGAGTTCACATTCTCAGGCAATGCAATAGAATCTGCGTATGCACTTGACAGACATATGTAGACAGAAAAACCTGTAAATCACTGTTGCAACATACATCACCATTTCACTTATGTGGGGTCAGTCAATGTTAAATACAACTGCATATATTGTGCCAATAAGGATGTACAGCTAACTGCACTGGCAATGAGATGTAGATGCAGCAATAGTGACAAAACTGGGATGTTTCCAGAAACTTTGCAGACATTACATCAATGATTCAAACCCACATTTCTCTCTGAGACATTCAAATTGGTCCATTGCTTAACGGGTTAAGCTAGGTGACAGATAAATCACCCCATAATGCAAGATTACTTAGGAATATTTGAAGAATGCAGCTGATAACAGGGAAATGTGTAGTTATCAGAGGCCTAATGTAATTGCTAGATTTGTAAAAAGCTATATCTGAATAAGCAATTACCTCATATATCTGCCCCAATACATAAGTATCAAAATGAAATATAAATACTCCATAACAGGAACTGAACCCATATGAATTCTTAAGGCATTCACGTCGATTTAGAGCTCAACAATTTCAGCTAAGACATAGCACAATGTTTCTATGGCATTACAACATATTCCATCGTATAGCAGTACTATGTTTCAGTATTGAAATGTTTTATAATATAGAGGCTCTTAATGTATGCCTGTATCACTTAGCTTTCACACATACTGGCACATACTCTGTGATAGTTGTCGAACCGTTACTGATGACGGACAAGTGCAAAGTCATCCAAGGCGTACACTGTAGAGGTACAGCAAATCACAGATGTCCTATATATTTAGGAAAGATGTACTGTACTTGCCAAGTAAATAGATGGCTGAAATTGCTTAGGTTCAATATCAATGACATAAACAGCAAAAAGTTACAAAATGACCTACAATCGGCTTTGAACCCAAACATAGGAAATCATCAATCGCTCTGACATACTGTGCATCCAGTTGAGCTAATTGACATAATTAATTAGGCCTACTTGTAATGAGAATATTTATGACACATAATTCACAGATGTATACATATAATGTTAAGTACATCAATATTAACCTTATCATTACAGGCAGCCATGAAATCAAATTAAAACATTCCCATACACACATACAGCTGAGAAATACTTTTTTTATAATGTAGGTATTAAGGTGTGGTTGATAAAATTTACTGCAGGCCTCTGCAGACTGGTACTGGACCTTGGTGACCCTACGGTGAAGATCCTCAGCATCCCTCCAATGCAGGTCATTGTAGCGGTAATGGACTTGCTCACCAGTCTGGAAGATCCCAGTCCATCACCAGTGTTCCCTCACAATTCAGTTATATACCTTGATCATGGTGAAGTTCCTGGGGAATGCTCGCATCCTCTGCTCATGTCCAGTACACACAGTGAGCATCTGGATGGTCTCCTCCTCTATCCAGTTCAGTGTCTGGACATGCTGAAGCCTCTTTGCAGTTGACATCTTCACTTTTGATGTAGGAGCTTTCTTTAAAATGCCTTCTGAAAACTGTGAGCTGAGGTCCCACTCAGTTCATAAGTAGGCAAAATAAACGCTATAGTACCCACCACGTTGAAGAAATGCAATCAGGAAACAAGGCTGTAATCCATATGGTAGTTTATTCACGATACAAACAAAATGATAAGCGCTTTCGCGTACTGCTACCGTACGCTTCTTCAGATCAATTTTATAACAGAACCATGCCCTTTATATACTAATGCAGGGGTATCAATTATTCAATTATTAAGTTAATTAACTGAAGAATTCTTACAATTAAACAAACTAATACCTCTAAAGTCAACACCCCTCCCTCTGCCTACTTCATGTATATTACGAAATAAAACTAAGTACAATAGCAGAGTCAAAAACTCTTATCGAACATTTAAAACTAAAGACATTCATCTTAATATAGAATATTATCTTTAGGATAAAACAAAAAATTAAAAACAAAAGTTGTGAATATAAATATGTGCAAATATAAGCACAACTCTATTACTATTCATACTTAAACAATTAATAAAACCTTAATTAAGGATGAAAGCTAAGTAACCAAAAGTTAAATACTTATACAGCATAGAAACATGTATATATGTAGAACAGTGTATAAGTAATGTAAAATGAAAAGTATCTAACTACACTAAAATACACTAAAATAAGAGGTGAAAATGCGCATAGAAACTTGGTGTGCATATACTAAAACTAAAACACGCTAAAACTGTAGCTAACTTACTATAAAAAGGCATAAAATACACTGGGCAACCAACTTATTGTGGGACAAAACTACAGTTCATGCATTGAGGAACGACTTGTTAATACACATACTTATAAAAACAAAATGTTAAAACATCAAAAAGGCTGGAAATGAGAGATGCTAGAATACTCATGAATAAATAGATAAATAAATAAATAAATTACAAAACCTTGAATGTTAATGAAGTTCATTAATTATGTTTGGCACAAATGGTATTTAAAAGCACACATAGGTGCTCTCACCGTCAAGTATAGCTGACTTCCACCTAGCTTCATTGGTAAGCTGACACCTGAGAGCATTGGGGGGAATACAATGCTGCCATTACATATCTAGCTTATATTTAATGTTTATAGTTTAGATTGTACATGTTGATAGTCCTTTCTTGTTGAAACAAGTCTGACATGCAAAGTGGCTGTGACATAATGGGAGTTTGTAGTGGTGAACAATAAGCATGCAAATAGATATCTGGCTAAAAGCAAACAGAACCCGTGAAAAGTGCATGAAAATGGCATGAAATTATGTCAGCTGTAAAGTCTCTATTAATTATGGCCCCCTCAAATGTTTCAGATCAAACCTCACCTATGGTAGTGGGGTCCCACCAAGATATGCCAGGTATGTTTTACTATTTTATTTATTCCCAATTGTCAACTGTGTGCTTAAGGAGAACAATGACTTCCAAGGGTTTCTGTAAGTTGTATGTTTGCTGAATAGTTTATGGATACTCTCTGATGCTTAGTTATGCATGTACTATAGATACAGCTGGAATGAAAAGGATCCTTACTTTATTATGATTAACTTGTACTGTTGGTTGTTTACTGCATAATTTACATATACTTTCTGATGCTTAGTGCAATAGTGGTATTTGTTAGCTCATTGAATACTGTGATGATATGTAAAGTAATGAGTGTACGTTAAAAGGGTTGTGCAGTTGTTTTTAGTTGTGTTGTCCTCTGCAATGGGTTTAGATCCCACATAAAGCCTTGCAGATAATGGAATGGATTGTTACGTGTGATGATGTTGTGATGTCATACATATTTAGATGTTGTTTTCGTAATCATTATGTTATTAAATACAAAACAGTGATATACATGAAAAGGATTATTTTGCAAAACTCACATCAGTAAGGGAAGCAGAGCAAGTAAATTGACTAATGCATATAACATCATCATGTCAAGTTGCAGCCTTCATAAAGTGTATAACGTGTGCATAACACTGTCTTCCAAATGTCAAATCAAACTAGGGGACAATTTTACTCCACTAGATAATGACATTATAATTGAGACTTTGCAACAGCATGGCTGAAGCCTCCTTGGATGGATGGGAAATACTGTGTGGAGGAACGAGGTTTGGGTTGAACTAACAGGAGCAAGTGCTGTCAGTGGTCACAATCAATCCCATGAGGTCTAACATCAATGTTACTCGGACATGATCCCCTGTTCTTCTAATCTAGTACACTGATATAAGAGGTTCAAGAATGCCACAGGAGGTGATCCACCATTATCTACCCAAAAGATATCCCGATTTTTCTAGCATCATGTCATACCACCAGTCATGATTGATGTATACCTGATGGGAGCATTGAAGCCAGTGTTCCAGGATGTTCATGTAAGTCATACCCTTAAAACCATTGCAGCATATATACTGCCTCAGACTTTAACTAAATGTGCAAATTATTCATATTTTGCCATATTATTTTGTTCAGCAGCACACACACAGGATGTGGACTCCCAGCATAAGTGTCATTGCATATTGTGTTAACAATGCAATACATGCCAAAGGCTACAAGCCACATGTGTGATGTTTGTCTTTCTTAACTGCATAGGTTCAACAACATCAGAACAGCATCAACCCATGTCATGTAAGTGTCTCCATGTACTCTTATTGTGATCCACTACTGTCTGTGCCTCTGCCACCTGTTATGACAGTGGATTATGCTCAAAAATTGATTTGTGTTTGCCATTGTACATTACAGATACATCATCGCAAGCCCATGAAAATGCACCTCCAGATAACCAGCTATGGTTGTCCACCTTTTTTATAGGATGCAGCAAATTTTAGCACAACTGTGATTGTGATGTATGTTATTCATGATGTTTGTTTCCATACCCTGGGACATCTGGACATGTTCACCATTTGTCAGGTAAGTTTATCCATATCCTGTTAGTTTGTATGGTATTTGTCATGTGCTTTTGCCTGCAGTCATGACTGAGGAGCACTCCCACATATTGATGTTAGTTTGTCTTATCATCCTACAGGATCTACAGTACCACTGATGATACACTCCCTAAATAGAGATGACACACATGGCAACACATTCCATGTGTTTATCACGTTAGTATTGATGATCATGTCTGTGCACTTCCTAACTATAGTTTTCTTTCCATATTATCTTGTGCATGTTATACCTCTGCTGGAATGCAATATGATGGCCATTATTTGCTTACTGATGATGTATTGTTTATGTTTCCCCCTGACAATTTCAGCTCAAACCTCACCTATGGCAGTAGGGTCCCACCAGGACATGTCAGGTATGTTTTAATATATTTTTTATTACCCATTGTCAACTGTGTGCAATGTGTGGCCTACATGAAATCTTTATGTTATATAGTGTCCATGAACCTCGCCCAGGCATGACATCCTGTAAGTCCATATCCCCATTAACACTGTAGTCATATTGTTGGCCCATATATCATTACCAAGCTGCATTATGTATTGCTTGTGTGTCATTTCTCTCTTCTTGTAGCCTGTCCACGGCCTCCATGCCTGTTCCAGTAGGACTTCTACTAATCCTGAGTTGGGATGTGATGTAGATGACTGTGATAGCACAGCCCATGACACATATACCACAGATTTGGGTTTACTGTCCAACCCAGAAGGGGTCAGCTGTGTGGATCATGCTGTAGTCTCAGATATTGAGGACAATGTAGATGGACATTCTGATGACATGATGATGGTAGTTGCTGAATATGTTGATGTCCATGAGCCACTGTCCCATGCAAAGACAGCTGATGAGGGTGACTGTTCCTCACAATGTCCATTGCAGGATATGTGGGAGGATTGCTGCCATGAATGGATGTGTGTCTGAGGGTGTCAGCCTATTACAGGTGAATGAACACTCCCAGTGACACCAGAGAGCTGACCTTCATACTCTTCCCCATGCAACCAATCATGTAGCACATCAGTTGTATATGTTACACGCAGGTCAGAAGTGCAGACATGGTGACATTATGGCTGCACTGGCTGCACAGCATGACAGTGTGTTGTCTGTTGCATGTGCCACTGCAAGTCTTGTTATGGTGGCATTAGAGCAGTGTGTAGTACTAACCAGGTAATATGCCTTCTAAATGTACTAAGCAGAGTATCTCCAGTGGGCAGAGGCTGACCCCCTCTCATTAAACCCACACTTGACCATCAGACATCAATGTCTCTACTGCAGTATGCACACACATCTGCTGATAGCCACTGCAAACCCATCAGTCACATTCAGATAGTCATATCACAATCATGTTACATCCCACACTACACCATCAAGTATCACCACATCCAGCTCCTCTATTGAGCACCATTGGCTGAGTGTTTACGGATGTGGCAGGGCAGTCAGGAACGCAGTGTGAGCCATCCTTTTGGGCACCCTACACTGCGTTAGTGTAACACTGACAGTTGAGCCAATGTATGTCCTGTTGTGTCATTCTGACCATGTGACAATGATAAATACTGTGCTGACCACTGACACAGATATGTATCTCTGGTTATCAACATGTCTGATGCCACAGGTTTTTCTTATATTTTTTATGACATTTGTAGATAGAATCCTTTGTGGATATATATATTACCTGATTGACATTGGCATCTATTAGTGGTGATATTGACAACAATAATGCAATGTGTGATGTCATGCTTTAATGTTTGCATCTTTGTTATTGAACAGATATGTTTGCTGTTTTCCTTACATTCTGACTTGTCTGCCATTAACAGATACACAGCTATGCATCTGTATGCATACCTGTTTCATGTATGACATTTTAACATGGTCCTGCATATGCATAACACAAGAACTAAATGCTTTTCTGAGTATCTTTTTCAATTTTCAATCACCTTGTTTACTTGTATTTCCCATGTGTGCCTTCACATAGCTTACTGAATCTGGGCATATGTGTATACATACATATATATGTTGCTTTATCTATTACGAAATGTATGTTTTAGGTATGCTGTGTGGTCAGTGTCATTGCTGCTCTGCATGTCTTCACATATATTACATGGAAATGACCCATGTTGTAGCAATATTTTGTATAGGTGGGCAGGACAGTTATTGTATGGACACTGTTTTTGTGTATGTATTTTCCAGTGCATTCCTGTGCATGTCATGGACCTTGATTTCTTGTGACTTTGCCTACTGGACATGTAATGCTCTATGGTATTACTCTACATGATGATGTCCTACCTATCCAATGACTACCTCTATTGCTCACACCTCCTACGTCCCACACGTGCCTGTGTATTCCTCTTTGATGATATATCTTGCAGGTGGTCTTCCTGGATTTCTATTTCCTGTCAGTGTTTTCTATGTATTCATAGTGCTATGCATTAAGACAAGGTAATGTATGCTGTTTACGTTGTACAACTGATGGGTCATTTCCATTAGTTGTGAACTGTGCTGCTGTTCTTGGGCAACAAGTGAACATCCATGTTTACTATGTATTTATGTACCTGTGGCCAGACATAACTCAAAGGTGCTTATCAGATGCTGTTGTGTTGTCTGAGTTAAGAAATGTATCTGCTTCCTCTGTCCCCCATGCTGATTTCTTCTCCTCATGTCCTCCTGATCATCTTCTGAAAGCTGTGGAATGGTATCTTCACACATCTGGTGTTTTTGGGAAAGATCAGCCATACCTGCCATTGGCAATGCATGGCACTCACAGTAATCATTTCTGCTGTCTATTCAGGTGTTTATTGCAGTACACCCTGTATGTGTCTAGACATATGAATCTGAATTTCAGCACACAAAACACATGCTCAGTGGTGTTCCTTGTTGCAGTGTGTGCACTGTTGTATACATCTTGTGCAGTGTTTGATGGTTATCTATATATCTATATTAGCCGCAGCACTAGTGGATAACCACACTCACCTGTCTGTGGGAAAGGGATGACTCATATATTGACATCATGCATATGTTGACAGGTTTGGATTCTGTTTACAGCATAGCTGTGTTCCTATACTTACCAAGTAGTAGTCCCTCTG
The DNA here is from genome assembly GCF_019279795.1 of Protopterus annectens. Lineage (NCBI taxonomy): Eukaryota > Metazoa > Chordata > Ceratodontiformes > Protopteridae > Protopterus > Protopterus annectens. The sequence goes on from NC_056735.1 coordinate 1,298,890,520, forward strand.
GCATTTCACCATTTTTGAAGGAGACCCTCAGACCACTTTCTCATTATATTGCAGCATCATGTACACTCCTGGGGTGTGTCACCATTATGTTTGTTATGATACTAACTTCTGTGCACACCACCTGGCAATTAAGCAATAGGCACTCCTTTCTATTTATGTAAATTTCTGCTTTGGATATGGCAGAGGTGTTAATAGGGGTATGGGTGCAATCAATTGCACCAAGTCATGGGGAAAATTGCCAATGGCATAGAAATGGTGCATGACATTCTTGCATGACTGCGGCTGGAAAGTGGATTTACTCATCCACACTGGTGCACATTGTTGCCAGGAATTGAGAATTGATATTACGGACAGCTGTCTGTGACACTCCTACTGCATCTCCCATATGCAGTTGAAATGTCCCTGATACCAGTATACCTAGGCTCAGGCATACTTTGATTTCAACAGGTATGGGGTTACCTCGCAGGGTACATGTATGCATGCATGTGCGGGGTACACGTTGCACATAGCCTGCACCTGCTGTCTTTGTAATCAGTACCTGTCAATTATTTAGTTATCAGAGAGTTGGCATAGATGTAGCCTGGCTCGAAGTCTAGCTGTCTGCCTTCTAGGATGCATTGCTAAAATTTCTTCTGCCTCCTGTAATGCATTGCATATCGGTTTATTTATTTATTTTTGTGTAAGTAATAATGCAGATTACATGGGATTCTGACTGAAAGAGTTTTCTCTCATTAACCTAAATGAGGTATATGCCGAATGGTTTCATAAGGTCATCGAAGGAGCACTTTGTCACATTTAAGTTGTGTTGTGCTTACAATGTTTTGGAATCCAGTGGGCATGTGCATATTTCGTAATTATCCTACACTGAATAAATATTTCCTATGGCTCTCTTAAGCATACATTATTGACTCGTATCCACATTCATTCTCTGAAGCCTTCCTTCAGCATACTGCACTGCCTGCAGCTTTATTCTGGAATTTGGCATAAACAACAAAATAAAACCAAGAAACAAATCTGTAATCCACTCTGTTAGTCAATTAATCCAACACTTTATTACACACAGAGTGAGAGCTTTCATCTGTTCACATACGAACATCTTCAGACAGAACACAGCTCATACAATCGTAAAATAAAAAAAAATACAATATATAAAACACATCAGCCCCTTCTTTAAAATTAGTTCTTATATTTGGTCTTAAATCACAGGGCACATCCAATCATGTCCCTTCTTTAAATCAATTTGTATTCTTGGTCTTCAATCTCTGTTCATTTAAAACACATTTAAATTAATATGGTTATTCAAACCTGCCAAATTTGTAACATTTAATATGACTTGCAACCCATTTTGTTGGTGTCTTAACATGTTTTAGCATACTAATAACTGGGTTCTATGGTATCTCATACATAGAAATAAACCTTTGCAAACTTATGCATTTTAAATTGTGTCTATGCAAAGTATTTTTACCATTCCTTTTTTTATTGTATGACAATGTTCATATATTCTTGAACTTGATTTCCTAATGGCCCTGCTCCCATGAAATGCTAATACTGCAACTTAAATGCGACAAACTGCAATGCCGAATCCTCATCGTATGCTCACAAGGAATGAAAGTTGCTACTATGGATTCTGTCATGTTCCATAAGAATACCATGAAAAAATTAGAAAAATGCAACCTGCAGTTAATGAACTGCAACAGGCTGCAGAAATACTAGCCATGGATGAGGATATAGTTGTACATCCTAGAAGGCAGCCAGCCAGAGTCAGAGTAAGGCTGCAACTAAACCAACTGTCAGATCAACAAATAATTGACATGTACAGCCTAAACAAACAGCTGATACAGGCTGTCTGCAACATGTGTGTCCCACACATGCCTGTGCGGACCTTGCAGCAAAACTCAATCCCCCTTGAAAACAAAGTGTGTCTCAGCCAGGGTGTACTTGCATCTGGGACATTCCAAAGTCACATGGAGGATGCTGTGGGAGTGCCAAAGATAACTGCCAGTTATATACTGGCAAAAGTCCTGGCAGCAATATGCAGCAATGTAGATGACTACATACACATTCCATCCATTTCCCCATGGAGCAGAGAAATGTAATGCACCAGTTCTATAACATCACAAACTCCCCACATGTACAATAGGTTGCACACACATCCCTATCAAGACCCAGTATATCCTGAAGCAGACAGATACATAAACAGAAAGGACTGGCTATTCCTGAACTGCCAAAATTGTGTGTGCAGCAGATGGCATTATAACAAACTTCATAGCAACACATCCTAGAAGTGTCCATGATGCTGCCATATGGAGGGAAAGTGGTCTGAAGGCCGCATTCAGGCAAGGTGAAATACCTGAGGGAATACTACTGGTTAAGTACAGGAACACAGTTAGGATGTAAGGTAAGGACATCCCTCCCTACAATATCCATGCTGACAACATGTGTGTTTACTTCCCACAACAGGTGACTGTGGTTATCGATTTGAGCCGTGGCTAATGACCCTTTATAGAGAACCATCAAACCCAGTAGAAAAGGCTTACTATAAAGCACATGCAAAAACATGAAATATCATTGAGCATGTGTTTGCTGTACTGAAAGCTACGTTCAGATGCCTGACCACATCCAGCAGTGCACTGCAATACGCACTTTAGAAGGCAGCACACATGTGTATGCTATGCTACATAATAAGAGATAAAGCTGTGTTACAAATATATCAGATACATGGCTTTGATAACCATTATGTAGCTGTACTGACAATTAGCTCATCTGGCTAATTAAGAAGATATTATGACTGTACTACAAATAGTATGGGCTCTATATCCATACTGTTAATTTTTTACTGATGCTTATAATGTACATAATACTGAACATTATAGATGTTCATTCATACATCTCAACCTCTTAGAGAAAAAAATCTGGACAAAGCCTAAAATGATGGCAGGGACAAATAGGGACAGATTTTAAATATTGCTCTTACAAATTTAGAAAGTTGATAGAATAATAGGTTTTGCATTAGCATGAATTTTTTGAAGCATGTGGAGTCTTAAACTCAAATGTTTGTCATTATTTAATTACTTCAATCCTCAGCTCTTTGCTAGAAAAGTACAGATTTTAGGAGGAACACACCAAAAATATGAGGCAAAAATCTGGACATTCTGTGAAAATCTATACAATTGAGAGGTATGTGTTCATCTGTTTTTCAGCATATAATGACATAATTTCACATACCCACTATAGTTATGTATCACTGACACCTATAGCACCTAGGTCGCTGGTGACTACACATTTTGTAGTTCTGTTATACTACAAAAGTATCACCTCCTCTACCTGTATATGCGTGAATAGTAACTCATAAATAAATTTTCTTCATTTCTCTTAGTAAAGTGGACATTTTTACTATATTTCCATTTGTTTAAACCAAGAGGAATGCCTGTCCGACTGCTTACAGATATGTTTTCAGTTATGTGTTGATAGCTATTTCTTTATAATGTAACAGCCAATAAAGTGTCAGAAGTTTCCTTATTCATCCATTAGCCATGGGGATATGGATACACATATGTAGTACCTGCTTGATAACAAAAAACATATGCTGCTTGTTAGATTGGCCTGTAAAGAAACTGGCCAGCATCCTTCTACTTTGGCATGCTGTGGGTTCAACTCCACATAGGAGAAACATATCATGATATTGTTATTTTTCTGTAGTTCACACGTTGTCAAATATTTTTCTCTACAAAACTGCTTATTGATGTTAATGTTTATTTTGTGCATGTTTACGAATAAGCTAGTTATTTGTCAAATTATTACAAATATCTTCATAATCTGTAATCTCTTGTTAACAGTATCTCTTTAATTACAGGATTATGTGTAAAGCTTGCAACAGACTGTTATATGTCTGACAAACAGTTTTGTGGAATATGGTATTATTTTCAAAATTGCTATTGTGTGGTTTTGTCATTCATTATTACATTAACTTCAACAACCACATCTTATCTTCTGAAGGATTCAGATAGTTTTGTGACCACAGAGCTGACATGAATTCCCTCTTGCAAATTATTTACCTACATGCCCAGCACAAAGACTTTTTGAAATTTTAAGCCATGAACCATACTAGTAATCCATCCCTGCACATTCAATGCATTCACAACACACCCTTTCAGACTAGATGGATTACATAGGCAGGTGGGTGTCAAGGTTATAGTGTGGGTATAGATTAGAGTTTCATATTTTAATCATATGTCCTCTAAATTGTGCTTAGCCATGTAAAAGTCTGTGTGCATAATATTGCAAAATGTACATGATGGTTTTCTGATGTTCTTCAAAATCAGTTTTTTAGAACCTTATCTGAGCAATATATATCCCTCTTATCTGAGGAATACATCATTCATAGCTGCTATTGCTTTTTTTAAGCGATGAGTACAGGACCACAAATTGTGCACTGTGCATCCATTGGATGTACAGGCTTGAGGAACAGCAGAGGGAGAGAAGTATATTGCTTATTTTTTTCTATTTCCTTAAATAAAACGTATTGGATGTACAGATTTGTATTTTTTACATTACCATATATATTGATTAACATTCCAGAATTCCCATCATGCATCAGTAAGGTATGTGCAATAATTACATTATACCTGGGATTACAAGTCTGATTAAAATACAAATATATAAACAGATATCCAAAGACTCTTAACGTACAGTAAAAAAATAACAAAAAACAGCTTTTATTTATTTTATTTTAAAATACAAATATGTTGAAATATAATTTAGCAGCAAACCATGTTTTCTGAAGATAGTTTTTGAAATGTAGCCCTCAACCTAAATGACAGGTGTGTTTGTGTATCTGTCACACATATGTTGAGGTGGATATTTTGCATATAACTTTGTAGTACTTTGATCACCAGGAACAATGGAGAGATAATTATTGGGAAGAGATCGAGGAGGCTGTGGCCGATGTGCTTTGAACACTGATGAGAGATAAGATGGAAAACTTTTTCTAGGATATTGCACAGGCTATGCATAACTTGTTCAGGGAGATAGCCTGAGAGATCATTCACAATGGTCATCTACATCGGGGTGGTCATTCAGGTCCATAAGTTTTGTCTGTGTGCTCCAATTGAGTTATGCTCCCAACATGATGTTTGCCGTATAATTGATTGGACTGTATATGCAGTCTTGTGCATGTATATCATGTAGCTGCCATGCTTATGTGCTACATGTGCAGGCATACCATGCAGATATCATCTTGTAACATTTAATTGTGTTTCAATGTCTGCATGACACACATTAAAACATTACACTTTTGTCCATGCATTGTGGCGGTTAGCCCACAGTTACTGCTGCAATAATTACCCCGTAAACTTGTTTTACTGAGGGAAACTGACAGAGAACAGATGTTGTCCATAGTCCAACACTACCACTGAGGTATGGGTAAGATTTGTGTATTGCCATATCATGTATGTGCAACAGAAGGACATGTCATCGGCATGTGTTTTGGATGACAGTTGTCATGCTGTCTCACTGGCATGATGTGTTGTGTGCCTTGTGCTGGCAATGCTGATGCCATGTGGGGTCATATAAGGGTATGTCATAGCTAGGGGCAGTCCTCCTTTTCTGACTGCATTGAACTCCAGTTTAACATTAATGTATACACCATGGTAAGAATAATGTATTCAGTAACAGTACATTGTGCCATGTCTGATGTATGCAGCATTTTCACATCCATTTCTTATTCACATAAGTTCACACCTTCCAGCAATATTTATACACATTAACTGATGATTGTACATGTCTCTGCACATAGTCTGATCCATGCTGAAACACCATTGTACCTTTGACGTGAGCATTCACCGACTTATCATTGATATGCTGCAATGATGCTCAAAGGAGTGTCCTCTGTTCAGTAATGAGCAAGGTACATGACATACACCTGTGGTTGTTTATTCCACATTGGCATGACAGTATATGTGGATGTGACTGAAATTCTTATCTTGCTTACCTATGCCTGCTGATGTCATATGTTTGGTCATTACTGTGTATATGTGAGTAATACATGCCCCTTTTGGTGGACATCAGTAATGTAGTCTGCCCATGTGACATACATTTGCCATTTGTTTAAATGTAATTTGGTTCAGTTTCGACAGCATCCCATGTGGTGTACCCATGCATTTGCAAGGTATAACCTTGCCTTATTGTCCTGCTTTATCATTGTCTTCTTTGAAAAAATGAATTTGCTGATATTTCCTTCATATTTATTGCCATTGTTACAATTATTGCCCATTGTCATGTGTTACATTGTTGACATGGTCAACATATGCCAAATGTATGGCCATTTTACAGATGCAGGACAGCTGCACATAGTTGCTGTGTACTGCTTGCAATAAGTCCTTGTTCTCATTATACCTGTGTGTTAACCAGTGTACATTGTTGAAATTCATGGGCACAACCTGATATATTTTTAAGCTGTAGTGTTAGATTTGTACAAGTATTCTTACATGTCATTGGGGTGTGTGTATGTGTATTAACATTGCTTTCATGTAATTTCCATTTAGGCCACTGACAGTCATACATATATGCCTACACCTGTGTGTTGCCTTTGACATGGCATATGTGTGTCACATATATACATTCTATTACACATTTGTTTGGGTTGTGGGCATCCACCTGTGTATTTAGCAGCCATTTTGATGCTTTGCTGCAGTACTGCCTTTTTGTACTGTGTTTGGTTGTTTGCCTTTCAGATGCATGGTCTGAGGTTTGGTTATGTCCTCTGCTAGAGTTAGCTAGCATTCCTAGATCTGCATTTGCTCATCTGTGATGTTGCTTGGTTTACAGTTTAACTGCTTACAGACTACTTGGATGTGTGTATATTTACCCAATGTGTACTCTGATCCTTATTTATCACCATACAAAACACATCTACCATCGGTCATACACATCCAGTACTGCCACATCATTTGGAACATGTTGTAATGTGATACTGCATAGGTAGATATGTTTTTCTGCATTTCAACGTGGCTGGTATGCATCCCCTCCCATCTGACAGCTTTTCATTACCCATGTTGTACAGTGTGCCATCTGTGTAACTCCCCTGTCCTTACTTTTTTTTAACCTTTGTCTGTCATGTGTTGTTATATTTGTTCTATGGGTATACCTGCTGTGATGGCCTTCATCTCCCTTTCCCTATCTTTACCTTTCCTTCTATTCCTAAAAAAATAAAACTACGGGGCCTATTCCCACCAAACAACCATTACCCAGACACCTCTGACTTTCGCTCAGATTTTGCTGTTCCAACATAAGTCTTGTGTGCCCCTCTTCTTCACTCATACCCCACATCTTCTTTTTTATCTCCCAGTTCACTTGGGTGTGTGCATTACCTGTGTTCCTCACACAAGTCCTACACCTAATAGTTAGTAAATGTTAGCTATGGTGATGTGGCTGTGATTGCACTTTGCCTTAATTAATTTTTTGATTAGAAAATTTATGGATACCATCAAAATCTGTAAGTGGTAGCTAGCATATTTTAATAATAATGTACTTATGGTGATATTCCATAGTTGTCTTTAAGCTTCCTGGAGAGATTCTGTTCTAGATATGTATATATGACTGTCAGGGTGCTTCACTTGGGAGATTCTTTATGCACCTTGCTTTGATAGCTATTTTTCATTACTTATGGATTACTTGTGAGTAATATACAGTGTATCCTTACTACTGTCATACATTATGCACCAAGACATTCAGAGTTCACTGTGGAATATTTACGTATTACATTGTTATCTGCAACTTTGCTGCTGATATTGGTATAATGCACCAAATTCCATTAACTTTATGGAATCTGACCCATTATATGAGTATGTTCCTTTTATTCTTCCTTCAAGAATATTATTAATATTATAATTTTTTAACTATAATAATAGGTGCTACATCCACCACTTTATCTACTACCGAATCTCCAGCCAAAATCCAACAGTTATTTGTCACTATAGCATGAATTGCTGAACTGTCAAGTGTATAAGTTAATACTAAACATACAGTATGCTTGTTAGCATCATTGCCACCCATCACGAAGGGGTTAGCATCTTTTCATCTTTATCAGTCATTGGTTTTTACTGATTTCTCCCTTTTTCTGTGTCAATGGATCTCTCTGCAATAACACCTTTCTTTAAATATTTTTTATGGACTGACCAATTTTCTTTCAAAATCATAATACTTTATGGTTACCTTACTAATACTCGTCATCTTCACTCTCATTATCTTATGCTTCTGATGGTGGGGTACATGCTGCCATAATGTAAGTAGCTACTATTAGCAAAGGCTTTCTTTCCAGCTGTAGGAAATAACTACTCATTTGATAGACATTTCTCAAGCTTACTATCCAAGAATATTATATTGCAATTACTTTTAGTGAAAGTAAAATCCAGGAATTTAGCTCCTTTATTCCAATTTCCTGAAAGCTTACAAATAAATTATCACCACCACCACTCCAAATACAAAGAATATCATCAATAAAGCACATATATTTTTTCAAAAATGAAAAATAAAACACTGACATAAACATGCAAGCCTTTCCAGTATGCAGTAGTACAATAGTAACAAAACTGGGGGGCCATTGCATTATAGTAACAAATCAAAAATATTTTGTGACAACTGATATTCTTAGTGTACACACAGTGATTCCCATTCTCGTTGGTCTTTTTTGGTTTAAAGAATATTTGCTTAAAAACGGACATTTAGTGACAGAGAAGTTGAGCTTGTCATGTCCTATTTAGAGCTGGTTTTAAACGCAGCTACTTAATTTTTAATAAGGATTTTTATCAGCAAATTCATGGGGTGACCATGGGGTCTGCCGTGGCCCCCAGTTTTGCTAATATTGTGTTGACACACTGGAATGATTATTTTATGACCCAAGTTTTATTTGATAGTCAGAGTCCACAGAAATCTGCATGTGAATAGATAAAAACACTCACTATAGGCCAGATTTCAAAAGAGGTGCTCTCAGTGTAAGTCTTCCTGGATTCCAAAAGACCTGATCTCAGTTTAAGTGACTTACAGGTTTACTATGGGGAACAGAATCTAAAACACCTGCTGTCCGCCTGCTCTCGTAAATGGTCACTTACACTGAAAGGAAGTCTTTTGGAATTGGGATATATACGAGTAATGATGTATTGGTTTGAATGAAGAATATAATGGATTTCAGATTTTTTCTTGTTTTTATTTACTATATCATAAATGTATAGGTGGGCTGGTCCAAGGATGCTTTTCAGCCATAACCTGAAAGTACAGAACCAAAACCAAACAACATGAGTAATCAAGAAGCATACAGTGGGCCAAATTCTGGCACATTTCTCCAATATCAGTGCAAAAGTTGCAGATAAGCAGGTAATATATAAAAATGCCTCAATGAACTTGAATATCTTGGCGCACAGCAGAATGTCTCAGTAACAGCAATACACTGTATATCAGTGACAGCTACTCCATAACTTATGAAAATTGTCTCATAAAACATGTTGTACATTAACAAAGTTACAAAAATATATCACAATCTAACCTGCCTGACATTTGTAAATATATATCTACAACAAAATCTCTCCAGGAAGTTTAGAGACAACCACGGTATATCTCCATAAATCATTTATTAGTAAAATACACTTGATCTTAACTTATGGATTCTGATGGAATCTGTAAAATTTCCAAAAAAAATAATAAATGTGAAGGGAAGTCAAAGTCACATTGCCACAGCTAGCAGGGACTAGCGATAGGTGCAGAACATGTGTGAGGAACACATGTAATGCACACACCCAAGGAAATAGGGAGTCAGAAAAGCAGACATAGGGTATGGGTGAAGAAGAGGGACACACAAGAGATTTTAGAATAAGAAAATCTGAGGGACAGTCATTGGGGCATGGGCAATGCTTTTTTTTGGTGGGAATAGGCCACATTTTGTGAGAATAGAAGGGAAGGAAAGGAGAAGACAGGGAAAGAGGAGGAGAAGGACATCAGAGCAGGTATATCCATATAACAAATATCACAACATATTACAGACAACGGTTGTAAATAAACAGTATGGAGGCATAAGTTACATATACGGCACACTGTAAAACATGGACAAGGGAAAGCTGAAAACAGAGTGGGTATACATATCAGCCATGGTGAAATGCAGAAATACATAGTGTATGTATCTAGGCACTATTATGTTATGACATATCACAAATTGTGTGGCAGTCACACCTGGATGAGTATGACAGATGGCAGCTGTGGGTTGTAGGGTAATAAATAGTGATCACAGTACGTGTTAGATATATAATCCAACATTAAATTAGTCCATCAGCTGTGCAACTGTAAACCAAGCAACATCACAAATGAGCAAAGGTAACCCCTGGAATGCTGGAGAACACCAGCAGAGAACAGCATAAAACTTCTGACCATACATGTGAAAGGCAAACAACCAATTACAGTGCCAAACAGCAGTACTATAGCAAAGCAGCAAACTGGCTGCTACCTAAAGAAGTAGGTGTACACAACCCAAACAGACATGTAATGGAATGCATATATCACACATATGCCATGTCAAAGGCAACATACAGGTATATGCATATAGGTATGACTTTCATTGGCCTAACAGGAAATTATTTGAAAGCAATGTCAATACATGTACACACACCAATGACATGTAATAATACTATATGGTCACAGATCTAACATTACTGCTATATAAATAATATCAGGTTGTGCACATGAATTTCAACAATGTACACTGGTTAATATGTAAGACACAAGTATAACAAGAACAACGATGCATTGCAAACAGAAGCCATCAAATTGTGTGCATATGTCGTGCATCTGTATAATGGTCAAAGAGTTGACACAAGTTGATCTTGTAACAAAACAACTACATGAAAATGGACAAGAATTCCAACAAAGGTGAGCATATAGCATGCAAATATATAAAATAAATGATGTAACTACAAAAGTGGAAGACAGGTGGATAAAATATGCCAATATCAAAAAAGACATGGCATCAAAGATCCATAAGCAAAAGATAAATGAGTTGTTGTCAGTACTGCACATGTATGCAGTGGGAGTATTGCAGCAGTAACAGTATGTGAATCACAACACAAGACAGAAGGCACATATGCATACCTGCTACAACATGACTAGATAACGTAATCACTGTGGCACAATGAACAGGCAGAAAATGGTCATTAAGAAACCTTAGAATATGTCATGGCCATAGTCAACTATGCCACCATATGTGATGTATGTCACTAACTAAAACTAACTAAAACTATTACAATGAAAACCACGTTTGTCAGACTGCACATGTAAATTATAGCTAACATTAAACTAAAACTGATGTGCACATCTGCAATCTAACAGACATTAAGTAACATCCCGTCGACATGTAATGTCTGCATATGACAATAGAGGTATACCAGCACACATTGCAGGTGTCATTAAACACACATTCTAAAATGAAATGGCCTATAATTATTATGTAGTATAAGTAGCGGATGGGTCTTCATGCACACAACACATTCCCTATGTCCTAAGATCTATACTTATGGATGTTTTCAATAAAGGAACATGTCAAGCCACTGTATCCATCCCACAATGTGAGCAGCTTATCCAGACCATGCCATGGCATGCACAACACAGTGGGAATTCTGTCATTACCAGAACACTTGTTTATCGATCATCATTATGCATGGCAAGCATATGCAAAGCCAGCATGCTTACATGCCCTGACATTTGAAGAGAAACATGTCATAACACTGTGTTATGCAACACTCACATGAATCTACCTCACAAAGCAACACAGTGAAAATGATAACATAACACTAGTAGTGTGATTGGCACTGTTTAATACTTGTGATGTATGACTCAGTAAGTTGTCTGGCTGACTGTGAAAGAAGATCACTATCTCTACATTTCCTATCTTGTATGTATGCCCTGCACATTTATGTTGTGTGAATGTCAACTGTATTCCAGGTATCTGTGTATGTAATGAGGCATATGAAAAGCCACCAATTAACATATTGGTACGATGACGACATAGTGAGATGAAAATCCATTTGGAAATATAAAATCCATATGCAAATGAGATGAGCAAGGCAATGTAGTCACTGGATGACCCAACATCAATTTTTTGGAATGAAACACTATACACTAGAAATAATGTGCAATCATAAACACAGTGACAGCTTGTAACACAGGAAATAGTGGTACACGTCATACAAACAGTCTTGTCTGTCTACAAATATATCAGTGCCTACATACATTTATTAGCAATCACTACCCTGCAAAACATGATGCTGCTTGTTGATTGTGTAACAGAGAGATCAAACTGTTGAACGGGAATGCCTATGTGCACAAGTATCCCTAAATACAGGATGCAAACACTGGCACAACAGACACACATTTAGTATGGGTATAGGGAGGCTATGCACAATAGATCAGCGATTGAGAACCACACCCATGTGTACAAGTGTACCAACACATTCATTACAAACATCAAACAAAGCACTATTAACTATCACAAAAAAGCATAACAATCAAAAGCACTGTAACAGTTGCACATAAATAACTGTAATCTATGTTGTGGCCTACATGTCAAAATTTATCTTCAGCAAACATAGCTTGCTGCTAAATGATATGTTGACATAATTTTGGATAATTCATATTTGTAATCACAGATATTGTCTGACTATTACATTTACCTTAAAGATGCACGATGGATATTCCTTCATTATAAATAGTATACATGATAATGGGAAAAATAAGAGCCTATAACAATGATCACTTCTCTTTTATTTACAAAATTAGAAAAAGTAATCAACATATCTCTCTCCTTGTTCCATTCAGTGCACAGGGCACAATTCAGAGTCTACTTGTCATCATCTGCAAAAAGTAAAAAGCATGTATCAATGATGTAAGTATAAAACAGCACTGATATACATTGGTCAGCTCATGTTCTCTAAATTTTAAATTGCTGAATATTACAGAATCTCCATGCACAGTTTAGAATATTTCACACATAGTCCTTTACATATTGGAGAAAAACTAAACACAGATGGGAGGACCTGAGATTCAAATTTGCACCCCAAAAGTAAATCAACACTAAGTAACTCTGACAACTACCTGCCTAGCTATCCATTTCAGCTGCTACTGTATGGCAGAAATGCAGTTAAAAAAATTGGAAGTATGAATGTGCAGGAATGGTGTACTAATAGGGATCATGGCTTATACTTTACAAGAAGTACAATATGCTGTGCATTTATGAAAATAAAATTACAAGCATGAATGCATGTCAGTAAAGTGGTCACAATACAAAATCACAACTGTAAGGTTTCATACCTCAGAGAGTGGAAGTGGAACACTGTCATGTAACACATAGCTGCTACTGACAGTCAACTAAAAATTGCTGTACATCACATACACAGTAATGCATTTTAGGTGGGAGGACATATAATATGTACAGATACTTTGGTGTTGAATCAATATTAATCAACAATGAAACAGTTATACATGACATTCAAGTTGCAAATGTTAGCATATTCCACATTCTTTTTGCATAAATATACCAGTATGTTCAAAGTTTTACACAGAAAAATGTAGCAAAAGAAATGCTGTTACAGATATCAGTAAGTGGGTATGCATAGCAGCACCTTGAAACCATTTAGGCAGACACAAATGATAAGAATATAGTAAGAGCTCTCTCAAAGCTACACTTAGCCAAGATATATCTATGCTAGTCTGTTGCTTTACAGGCTGAGCTAACATCCATCACACTTTCCTTCTGAACAAACTACTTTTGCATGTGTGTGTCCATATTTCATCTGGGTGGTCTCCTACTCATTATAATTGTGTGCCCAGACACGTCACAGCCTCCGTGAAGCAGCCATCTAGATAATAATGATGTACATAGACTGAATAGATCACAATTCAATAAATTGCTTACTGAGATCACACTCAGTTCGCAGGTAGCAATGGTCTGACACCCCCTTATCACCCCCCAAAGGCCCAGTCAACATCCCCGATACTTGTCCCACACTTCTCATTTCTGTAGATCAAGTGTTAAAGGCCCTATCCAAGGCAAAGAACACAGCTTCTATGGGACCTGATAGTATCCCAGGCTGTATTCTGCACCATCTCCAGCAAGAACTAACTTCACCATTCAGCACCCTATTCAACCACAGCCTAACCAGAGGCTTCATTCTAGCAGAGTGGTGAACTGCCATTGTCATCCCTTTGCACAAAGGTGGTGACCACTACTGACCCAGGAAACTATCGCCCCATCAACTTGAAAAGTCTGATCTGTAAAGTCATGGAGCTTATTATTATGGATCTCATAAACAAGGACATAGGCAATCTCCAAGCACCAACCCCCACCCAATTTGGATTTGTCAGGGGCATGTCTTGCCTATTGAACCTAGTTGACTTCTTTGAGACTGTCACCAAGGCCCTGGATGAGGGAAAGTCAGTACATACAGCTTACCTTGGCTTGGCCAAGGCCTTTGACACAATCCCCCACTTGAGCATCATCGAAAAGCTAACAAAACCTGGTGTTAATCCCTATCTAGTCAGATGGGTGGACAACTGGCTCACAGATAGGACCCACAAGGTCAAAATAGGTGCTGCCACCTCTGACAGCAGACTTATCACTAGTGGAGTTCCCCAGGGATCTGTCCTGGGACCCCTACTGTTTGGCATATACTTCTCAGAAGTCCAGACAAAGACAAAGGGCCTGTGGCTGACCAAGTTTGCAAATGACTGCAAGTTGGGTGCTGTCATTGACTCCCCATTTGATGTTAACATACTGCAAGAGGGTCTCACAGCTACAAATAACTGGTGCCAAAGTCATGACTTTAAGTTAAACACAAAAAATGTATTATCATACCATTCAGCAAAAACACGACCCCTACTGATTACCACATCAATGGCAACCCCCTAAGCTCAAAATCTGTGGTGAGAGACCTGGGTACTCAGGTTGACAACAATCTCACATTTGACCATAATGTGGCAGCGGTCAGAAAAGCCTTTTACTTGATTCATCTTATAAGTAAAGGGATTGCATCCAGAAAAAAGGAGGTTATTACCTCTCTGCACTCCTCTCTTATTAGACCTATGATTGGGTATAATGCCCTCTTTGGTATGTACCTCTGCAAACACCTGCACCAACTGGAAAGGCCACAGAAATACCTCACAAAGAGAATCCATGGCCTCCAACACCTATCCTATGCAGACTATCACTCTCTTGGCTAGGCTTGTAAGGGCCCCCAGGGCCATTAGCCTAGTAACCTCATATGATCCAGTGATCTGTAAATGTACCAAAATTACTATTTAGAAGAGGCACTTATAGCATGTTATCAGATCACTGGAAGATAATGGGCATGTGCTACATATGGTTCTGTTTAATGATACCTATTAGGTATTTGTGTGGAGCACCTTTTCATTACATATAGCTATTGGTTAATGTGCAGAATTTAGAGAGCAGTGTGCAAATGGAATTCCAAAACCTAGAATTTTAATGAAACTCATTAAATATGTATGGCACAAATGGGGCTTAAAAGATGCATGCACGTAGCTGGTCTTACTTTCAGTCGTACCTCTTTCATACGTAGCTACAAAGGTAATTTTTCACCTGCTAGTATTGCTGTGTTGGGAAATGTTTGCCAACTTATATTTATTATCATTGCTCTTTAGTAATGCATGTGCATATGGTTAGATTGATGCATTTAATGAAAACTGTGAGCATTATTAAAAGGATTTGTGACTTATTGATGGGATGGAAGATTGGCCTGTATGCATATCGGTGGGTACATCTGCATCACTAACAAGCAGTACTTTCCCATATGCAGTTGTACAGACAAATGTAAACAGCACAAGTGAACAGTATATAAAGATGTATTCATAGATTTTTAGTGCATATTGCTGGTGATTTGCTACGCACTGTTGTATATGTATGGAAACTACGGATCCCAACATTATCTACAGTATATGTTGCTTTATAGCATGTATTCTTCTTGCTATTATGGATATTTATTCATTGATGCTTCTTAAAACAAGTATTAAAACTACTAACTGAATCAAAAGATCCATTTTTATAGGTTCATAGGTTCATAGGTAGGTACTAGGCTATCGGCCCAAGGGCCTATGTAAGCCTAGCCAACAAGGTTCCCCGGCTTACGCCACCCAAGAAAGTTATTTTCCTGTGCCACTGTCGAGCAGAGACACAGAAGTGATCCCCAGGATGTATTTCCTATTTCCCATCCATGCATCAAGATTTTTCTTGAAGATTGCTAATGAAGAACTTTGCTTGACATAGATGGGTAGCCTGTTCCAGAGTATGGGAAGTCTCTGGGACAGGAATCTATCCCTCCAGCATGTCCTGTTTATTGTGGTGACAAGGTTTAGGTCCCTAGAGTGTGTAGCTTGAAGGGACTGGGATTTCTTTAGGTGTAGCATGTCCAACAGATCTGGGTTTGACATAGCTTTATATGTTAGGCAGAGATCCCCTCCGAGTAGGCGATATGCTACGGAGTAAAGCTGGAGTTTTTTAAGGCGGCCAGTGTAGGGCATTTCTTTGAGGCCAGTAATCCTCTTTGTGAGATACTTTTGTGGCCTTTCCAGCTGCTGCAGATGTCTTGTGAGGTACATTCCAAAAGGGGTGTTGTACTCTATAATGGGTCTAATGAGTGTCGAGTAGAGGGGAATGATGACCTCTTTTTTCCTGGATGAGAATCCTTTTATGATTAGGTGTGCCACATAGAAGGACTTCCTGACTACTGTGGCGATTGACTATCAAAGGAGAGACTACTGTCCACCTGGGTCCCAAGGTCTCTTATCACGCATTTGGTGTTGAGTAGATTGCTGCCTATGTGGTAGTTCATGGGTACAGAGTTTTTTACCAAAGGGGATGACACTGCACCTTTTGGCATTGAGCTTGAGGCCATGGCTCTGACACCAGGCATCTGTCTCAGCGAGGACCTTCTGTAGGATGTCCACATCATTTGGGGACTTGACTATGGCTCCTAGTTTGCAGTCATCTGTGAACTTCATTAGCCAGAGGCCTTCTGTGTTAGCCTGTACTTCAGAGAAGTAGATACCAAACAGGAGAGGTCCCAGGACGGAACCCTGTGGCACTCCACTTGTTACTGCTTTGAGGTCAGATTTGAAGTCTGCAACTTTTACAGTGTGGGTTCTGTCAGTGAGCCAGTTGGCAACCCATCTTGTGATGTAGGGATTTATACCTAGTTTAGTGAGTTTAGCTATAATTCCAGAATGGGGGATGGTGTCAAAAGCCTTGGCGAGGTCAAGATAGGCTGTGTGAACCACCTTACCCTCATCTATGGCTTTGGTGACTGCCTCAAAGAAGTTGATCAGGTTCAGAAGGTATGATCTGCCTTTCACAAACCCGAACTGGGTGGGATCCAGAGTTTGGAGGTTACAAATGTCTTTGTTTATGAGTTCCATGATGATACCTTCCATGGCCTTGCAGACCAGGCTCGTCATTCTAAAAGGACGATAGTTCCTGGGATCAGTGGTGGCTCCCCCTTTGTAGAGAGGGATAACTGTTGCTGTGCACCATTCAGTGGGCACAAAGCCTGATGCGAGGCTATTATGTCTGATAAACATACTGTTTGTGGCCTATTTACAGATGCAGAAGGTTTCAGATGCTTTCCGTAAGTTTTTCAATTGATAAGTTTCAACTACTGTCTGCTAATGTGGATGGCATTCACTGCTTAGTACTGATTGTGCAGCTATAAGCTCATCATGTATAACATTTCATGTTAATATGCCTGCTTTTTGTGCACAAAGGTTGTGTGTTTAGGTTAAAATTCATTACAGTTGCAGCCATCAGTCATTTCTGTTTTTTATGTGTAGTATGTTAAAGTGAACTGTGTGGCACAATGCTGTTGTGTTTCAACTTTTACTACAGTAATATCTACTCTAAGGGGTTCAAAGCCTATACAAATATCACAACTAATGTTGTTGTTCCAAGTGTTGTTTATTTGTGCATTGTTTTCATATCACATATGGTTTTATACCTCACAGTACTATATGGCACAGGGACTATTTCCTAGATTTTCGCACTGCACAGGACTGCAGAGAGGTTAAAATTAGCATAAGCTCTCCATATAATCATCTACAGATGTGGGCCCCCACATCAATCTAGCCATGTGCATATAACTGTCTTTCAGATGGCAAACAGACCTAGGGGCTATAATTTCTCCCCCATAGGAAAACAATATTACAATAGATGATCTGTGTCAACATGGACAAAGACTCCTTGGATGGGCAAGAAATGCACTATGGAAGAATGAAGTCTGGACCAACCTTATCAACATGATTAATGCTGTGAGAGGCCACAATAGATCCCTTGAGCCCTGGATGCTGACATTGCTGTGATGTGATCCTTCATGCAGCCAAAAGGGTATGCTAGTATGAAAGGTCGAGAGATGTCACTAGTGTTGGCCCACCATTGACACCTGTGATGGGATAACACAGTTTCTTGCATCACTGCATAGAGCAAATGGGGAGAGCTGCATAACTCGGGATGGAATATAAGTAGGTGTTTCAGGTCGCACATGTATGTGTTACTTTGCATAACATTGATGCATATAGAGTAACTCAGTGCATATTACTTTTGAATTCGTATTCATGTATTGTCATTTTTGTGTTGCAGCAACAGAATTGCTTCGTACACATGGGTCCACACAGGGTGATGATAACCAACGTAAGTGTAATCACATGCAACCATACAACTTCAAACCATACATAACAGTGCAATCAGCACTTGAAATGTCTGCATTCATTTGCACGTGTCCATCCACTTCTGCACAACAGGTAGACATGACAGATGAGTGTCTCCATATACTGTTACTGTGACTATTATCTGTTATTCTCTCAGCCTCCTGTCATCCCAGTACTGTTTACTGCCATACTGCTTTTTCTCTCACATTGTAAAATGCAGGTACATCTTCTGGGGGTAAGAACTGTGCAGGTGTACCTACAAACGGATCAGGTATGGTTCCTTAAGATGTTTATAGGCTGCAGCAATGTGTAGCAGACCTGTGTTGTATAAAATTAATGTTTCTGTTTTTCTACACAGGGACATCTGGCCACCAGGTGCACCTTATATTACTTCGGTATCATCATATGCTGTTACTGTTTTGTGTATGTCTTGTACATGTCATCATGTGTCGATGCTGGTGCCTGTGTACATGACTGCATTTGTTTTGTCTGTACTTTCCCACTGCAGGAACCACATTATGAAAGAGGAACTCACCACATCAGGAGGGTATCACTGTTATGCTATTACCTCTCTTTCACACATGTCATTGTTGTTACTCCTGTTGTCCTCCGTTAATACTGCATCCTTCTATCCCAGCATAGGATAGCCACCATCAGCATCTCAGCCACAAAAAACTGGTATGTGTCTGTATTACCTACTGTGTGTTTTACCTCTTTTGGAATGGTACATGCTGGCTGGCAAGGATGTGATTAATAATGCTGTGTTTGTACCTTTGTTTCCTACAACACTTGCCTTTCTTCCCTCTCCTCCATCTCCAGCTTCCCACAAGGACATGTAAGATGTGTCTTATGCTTGTATTCCTCACAAATGTCATGTATGTTGCATATGTAACATAATTGTCAACTCCCTGTTATATAGGTTCCATGGGCCATACAAGGACAAGGCCTCCTGGTAAGTCATTATTATCTGTAATATTGTAGTAAGATATGTGTGGCATATGCTATTAATGATATACAGCAGTGACATAAGCACATTTTCCTAACCTGCATCATCTGTCTCTTCTTTTAGTGCATCTACTGCCTTTATCCTCAATTAGCTTCTCCACTGATCTCGATGTGGGATCTGATGTTTCTCAGTATGATAGCATGGTCCCTGGCACACAAAACACAGACTTGGTGGTATAGTCTGGCCCAAATGGTAACAGTTACGTGGATGAGGCTGTAGCCTCAGATGTGGAGGAAAACTTTTCCAGCCATTCTGACAATGAGGGAACATCAGATGGTTGTCAGGATGGGACCTGTGGACCACAGCTCCATGTTGAGTCTGCTGGTCATGTTAACACTTCCCAACAATATGTCAATACTGCCCATCACAGTAGATGTGGGCATGTAGCTAATGTGCATAAGCATGTGTCAGAGGGTATTCCTCTACTCCTACAGGCAAATGAACGTTCCTAGCAATGTCATAGATCTGACGGATCATGTTGCACACCAGCTGGGTGTGTTGCATGAAGGACAGGAGCATAGTCATGGTGAAGTCATGGCAGCATTGGCTGCACAAGATGAAAGCATGTTATCTGTGGTATGGTCCATTGAATCCCTGCCTATGGGTGTACTACAGCAGTGCCATAGTATGAACAGGGTTCTGTGTGCCCTGACTGTGTTTAGCCAAATTTCACATGGAAGAGACAGGCCCCCTCCTAGCAGACCAACTTTGCTCATCAAGCATCGATGTCTATGCTGCAGTCTGCACACAGTTCTGCTGCTGGTCCTTCTAATGTGGGCCTGGTAGTCATGTCCAGTCAACTTGCACTCATCCTCCTTCCCACAGTGTGTCTCCATATGTTGACATCACCCCATTTGTCTCCTCGGTGGAGCAACTGAGAACAAGTGTTTCCATACATAGTAGAGAGAGACTAGATGCAGTGTCAGCCAACATTATGGGAGGCACTAGACTGTGTTAGAGTGACAGTGACAGTTGATCCACTATGTCCTGTAGTTTGTTACACTCTATGGTGATGATGATGACTGTACAGACCACTGACAATGTTATCTGTCTGCGGTTGTTGAGATGTCTGATGCCATGGGTGTCTGACATTTTTATTGATCATGGGTGACTCCATTTAACATATTGCACTTTAATCATACTTTACATTGATAGATGTTGCTTGGGATATTGACAACAGTTTTACATTGTGTCCTGAGCTGTTTTTCTGTTTGCATCATTTGATACTAGAGGTATAGTAATGGGTTTCACAGAAATATGCCCTTGTTTTCTGCCATACACACACACACCACTATGAGTCCATATGCATACCCGTGTGACATGTAGCCTGAGTTCATGGTCCATGTCATGATAGATTTGTATATGTTCATAATGTTATAAGTTAGAATTATGTTTTCATGTCTGATGCTTAGTGTGTACATCTACTGTGTAATTGTCATTATTTATTTATTACTTGTTTGACATTTGCTTATCGGGAAAGTCCAACTGGGAGGGTGCCCATTTTCAGCGTAGGCCTGGGGAGAAAAGCTCCAAAGCAATTATCATATTACATTATCTTATCACAGAGCAACAATGAACATTTTCGCATACAAGAAAGAATGTACAATAATGTATAGCACATCATTTTTACATATATTAGATGACACATGCATTCATTACAGACATTGGGCTGGATTCACGAAACCTCCATGTAAGACTTAATATGTCTTACTCGGAGGCTGCAGTTGAACAGTATGACGTCAGCGTGCCATGAATATTCATGAGGGCACGCTGACTCATCCGTAACTCTTACACGAACTGAGTAGGCAAGCAGGGGGCGTGTCCGGCTGCCGAGCAGTCTAAAAGTCCACGCCCCTGCAAGGTTTTAAAAAGCATAATGTCAACTGAAAAGAGCGAATCCGCTCAAATGTACTTGCACCCAACACCACACTCCCTGACACTGTAAACCCCCATCAGAGTTATAAAATGGAACAAATTAAATTTTTTTTTAAATCCACGATATAGCTGCCCGTATTTGCGCTTGTTTGCGCGGGTGTGCCCATTGCTTAACCACAGTTAGCAATTGTGACATTGAAGAGCATATAAGAACTACTTATGCAAATTAATCCAAATAGCAATAGCGTAATGGTAGAGCGTATGCACAAAGAGAAGGCATTCATGGTTTGAGTCCCACCACTCCCGTTCTTATTTATGTTTTAAATCAGTATTTGAAATAATACCAGACAAATATGATTAAAATTTTATTAAAAGCAGTGACATGGCTAATGTATCAGCGAACAAAATATATATTTTTAAAAGACCCAGATATATAATAGCCTGCTGTTAAGCAACGTTTTATACAGCTAAACACAGGTGCCCATAGTTTAATAGCGCTATACCCATCTAAACAGAGGTGCCCATAGTTTAATAGCGCTTTATCCAGCTAAACAGAGGTGCCCATAGTTTAATAGCACTTCACCCAGCTAAACAGAGTTACCCATAGTTTAATAGCGCTTCACCCAGCTAAACAGAGTTGCCCATAGTATAACAGCGCTTTACCCAGTGCAATAGAGTTGCCCAACATTTAAAAATGCTTTACCCAGTGCAATGTGTTTGTGCGGACATGCTCGCCGCTCCAACCAGGGCACCATAGGGCACAGGGGAGCAACGTAGAGCTAAGTTGCTTAAACACAGCCACACCCCCTAGCTTGTCTAGACAGTATTAAAATAAAAGAATGACAAGGTTTGAACCCAGGACCCTTTGCATCATAATCAAAGTACAGAACCACTAAGCCATGACAACATAAGGAAAACAGCCACTATTAACATACATAAACTTAGGAATGGTAGTTTAACCATTACTAAGCAGGTCTGCAGTCAGCTAAGAATTTTACAAAACAGCCAATCACAAAAAAGTGCGGGAAATGCAGCATATTTAAGCCCCACTGGCGGGAATACATGCCATAACTGATTGTAGCTCACATCTGCGGTCAGAATGTCTGGTGTTGGAGAGGGAGTGCGCTTCCGAGCGCAGAGATGGGGCACCGAGGAGTCCAAATACATGGTTTGGCTCCTAGTCCACCGTCACGAGGCAAGACTCCTGCAGGGCCAGTTCCAAGGGACGGAGTACAAGGCAAAGTCTTGGAACCAGTTAGCTTGTGACCTCACCAGTGCCACAGGCGTTCCCCGAACTGGTGAGCAGGTCTGTCACCAGCATGCGGACCTGAAGAGACGAAAGGAGGACCACCTGAACCAGTGGATACAGGAGGCCCATGGGATGTGAGATGCCCCACAACTGAGTATGTAGCCATGGAATGCAGTATGTAAGGATTTAAAATGGAGTATGTATAACGGATAGGAATGTCTCAATATCCCTTCATTTACTTTACAGCTGCAGGTGACCGTGTTACGAATCAGCAAGCCTATGAAGATAGGCTGCTAAGGCTGCACCGCCAGGCAGGTTAGTGATTATTCTGCATGTATTGTTATATAAAATATGGGAGAGAGCATGAAAGAAAGTGTTGTAGTCCAATAATACAGCCATAAAATGGACTGAATAAGTCCTCTGCATGTACTGTCAGATAAAAACATTAGAGAGGCAGAAAAAGAGTGTAGTAACCCATTAAGAAAGGTAACAAATGTCTGGAATAATATCTCTGCAGGCACTGTCATATAAAATAATATGTGAGTGAGCCTGAAAAAGAGTGTGCTAACCTATTAATAAAGGTATAATATGTTGTGAACATGTCTGCCATATATACCGTTAAAACAAATAAAGGAGTGAGCCTGTGGAAAAGTGTGTAATGTCATTAATAAAGGTCTAAAACCCAGAGTGTGTCTGTTTCACTTAGTATGAAATGTTGTTGTACCCTTGCATTATACAAATAGTAATGTGTTAGAAAGTGCTGTCAACCCAGAGTTCTGCAGTCCCATCTAAAGTGGGTGATGGAAGTGCTAGTAGCTGTGAAGTAAATATACAGTCCTCAACAGTCAGTTACTGGCTGGCATGCATAAGTAAATCTGGCACACAACTAGCATGCGAATATGTTCCCCAGAAATGTAAGTGTGCTTCAACAAATGCAGGGTTCTGTACAATTAGAAGTGAAAATGTCATGTGAAAACATCCAGTATGTAGATAAAGAAATATAAATGCAACCATGAAATATGTAGCAGTAACATCTGCATCCTGGACAGTTAGTATGTGAGATATAGGTCAAGTATAGATTGAACTAGCCAAACCCATTACACAAACTAATGCATGGTGGCAAGTGTAATAATACATGTAGGGAATAGACACCTGCAGTCACTAGGAATGTAGTGTAGAGTAAAAGTGTTTATAAGATGTTAATGGAGGTTTTTTTCTACACCCTACTGTTTGTGCATAAACCATGCAATTCTGCACCTCAGTGGGTATGTGTAATCTTAAATATTTGTCGGGATATATGTCCTATTGTTCCATAAATATTTGCATTCATGTTGATGCATGTGCCCTGTTCAAACATCATGTTCATGGTGGCCTGTTGCTACCAATCATCCCTGCATGCAGTTGGAATAACCACTGTTGTGCAATATATGCATGTGTTATGTTTGCTGTTCAACTGTTGGAACTGTGGTGTGTTCGGTTAATGGGAATATTACTGCATGCTGTTACAACTAATCTGGAGTGCTGTTGTTTATGTTGTAATGAAAGACACCGAATCACAGAACGTATGGGAAGGCCGGTCCCAGTGGACCCACCTGTCCCTCCTCAGTTGGCGAGTGCACCTGGCACCAGTGGCTCTGGTGCCCATCCCGGACTCCCCTACTCCACTGGTCCTGTGCCACCTTTGGGTGGAAGCGCTGCAGGGGATGGGGCTCATCCTCCCATGCAAGCATGGGCGGAGAAGGGCCACCCGTCACCCTTTGAAGGGTCCGGGCTGTGGTGCGTAGGGAGATCCACCGTTCAGTCGCTGATCCCCTATGCCAGCTTGAGGCGAGAGTGGTGCATCTCACGGGTGAGCCTGCCCATCCTACTCAGCCCCCAGCACAGCCACCCCAGGGGCTGTGAAGGTGCAGTGGTGACTGCCCATAGGTGGGGATCTCAGTTCCACTGTTACCATCTGTGGGCTCATGGGCTTGCAATTTCCAAACAACCTTCCCCGTCAATTGTGTTCACCCACCCCATGTGTCAAATTCCGCCCCTGTATGCATCTTGTTTGTCTTGTCTGTTTACCTCCCCAACCTACCTCCCCAAATATACCTATTTCCCCTACCTCACTTACCACTCTCACCTAAAAAAAAAAAAAGAAAAAAGGGCAATCTGTACCCGAAAAAAATTACGCCCCATACATAGCTTACCATTTTGCACACATGTCCATAGGACATGTACACTGATAATTCTAATTGGCAGTGCAACAAACTATGTTGTCCTCACCCCTCTCTCAGGGGTGGAAGGTCTCAAAACTCACTCCAAATTTTCAACATATGCACAGCTGTTGCTGTTAAAGAAATGGGCAGCTATGGGCCTTCCCTACACCCTTCCTGCACATCCTGAGCTTGTTTTCCTACTGTCTGTCCCTCTCTGTGCCCCCTTTTTTCACCACTTTCCTATCTCCCCATTTTCTTTACTTTAAAAGAAATTAGCGCGGGTTAGTGGGAGTAAGCACTTTTAAGCAGTAGTTAGCGGGGTGCGCGAGTGTGAGCTTGTGTGCGCTTAGCTAAGCATCACGCAAACCCACGCCAACCCGCTTACAACTGCTTAAAAGTGCCTTAGTCACTCTGTATGACAAGGCCCTTGTAGTGCTCAGCAGCAAAATAGAAATACCCTTGTCAGCCTCGAACCCGGGACCTTGCACTCACCAGTCTGCATGAAGTACCACTAAACCACAGCAGATATATAATAACTTTGTGCTGAAAGCAATTTATCATGCATTACCATGAGTGAATGTAAAGGGAAAATAGGAATGGCATAACACAAATCTTGTTGTGTGGGCCTTAACCAGCAGGTGTTGTTGAATTGCATGACATGACTGTGAAAAGAGAATTAGCCATGCTTGTAGGGAATAAGGTTACAGTAGCAGCTTACAAACCCCACACAGTATCAGAGCAGGATACACACTGGCATATTAGCATAGGTCACAGGCCAGACCTCCTAACAGTAACTGCTCTACAGTGATGACCCTGATTAGTAAACAAAAGTTAGCTGTGCCCCTCTGGCTCCCTGTGAAATGTACTAACAGTAGGCAGAAAGGTGTTGAATCTCACTTAATAACAAATGTCAATAAGTGAGAGTAGACACCGCTTGCACGTCAGAAAAGGTGTAGTAATAGAAATGGTCTGAATCACCCAAAGTCTGAACTGAAAAATGTCAGAACTATATCACAGGTGTATCCCAGTTATATGTACCTTTCCCTGAGGCTGTTCAAATATATATGTGAGAGTATCTGAGGCCTGGAAGAGTCAGAAACAAACAGGCATATCAGCTTGTCTGCTGTTACACACTCTGCAAATAGCTGTAGAATGAATCCCATAAGCATTCCCTTATGTAGAAGTACAACACAGAAATAGCAAAAGATGTAGCCATGTACTGCTAGCAACCACCTGTGACAATGCCATTGTTCAGGTGCTGAAAAGACTGCTGTGGTGCACAGTCAAAGAATACTAGGCTGACCTCTGTCTACCATCTGGATATGTCCACAGGTGGGAGCTACTCAGACAGACTACAAGCCTTCATAGACTTACAGGTACACAGCAACTCTGCATGTTCAGCAAGATAAACATCACACAATAATAAATAATGCACACTGCAGTTCTGCACCCCTACCCAAAGGTACTATATACCTGTGTAGTCAGGCGCAACCAAGGGTGTAGGTAGGCATACACAGTACAGAAATATGTCCAGTCATCCTGAGCAGATTGTGCTAATGCCAACACAAACCACAAACTGTTCAGATGTGAGTAATGTACTAATGACAGTATAGCTGTTCACAAACAGTGCATGTGCCTGATATTCATAATTGGCAGTACAACATACTTAGATGTCCTCACCACTCTCTCAGGGGTGGAAGATTTCAAATATCCCACCTAATGTATTGCATATGCACAGCTGTTGCTGGTAAAGAAATGGGCATCTGTGGACCTTCTCCTCACTATAGTGTACATCCCAAGCTAGTTTCCCCTACTGTCTTCCACTCTTTGAGCACCCTTTATCACCACAGTCCTATCTCGCCATTTACTTTTCTGTCAAAGACATGAGCGCGGGGGTTTGCGGGAGTGAGCACTTGTAAACAGTAGTCAGCGGGTTTGCACCAGTGTGAGCATATGTGCGCCTAGCTTAGCATTGCTAAGATATGATAAGCTCTGCCAAGCTTAGCTTACTGTTGCTAATATAAAATAAGCTAAGCTAAGCTTAGCTTAGTATTGCTAAAATACAATAAGCTAAGCTAAGCGTCGCTTAGCATCGCTAAGCGTCGCGCAAACCTGCGCCAACTCCTTAAAAGTGCCATTGTCACTCTGTATGACAAGGCCCTTTTATTGCTCAGCAGCAAAATAAAATACCCTTGTCAGTCTCAAACCCCACACCTTGGACTAACCAGTCTGTATGATGTACCATTAAGCCACAGCAGATACACAATAACTTGGTGCTGAAAGAAATATAACATGCATTACAAGGACTGAATGTAAAGGGAAAATAGGAAAGCCATAGGAATACATTGCAAGAAAGAAATATGACATGCATTACAAGGACTGAATGTAAAGGGAAAATAGGAAAGCCATAGGAATACATTACAATAACTACTGTTGTATGCCAGTTAATTCCCTAATTCCAAAAGAAAGTACATACTCCCATGTATCCAGTGTTAGCATTAGGAGGTGTGAGTAAACTTACACACTGAGAAGAGTGTACTTGAAGAAGCAACAGTCAGGTTTCAGTACAACATACATTTCACTGGCTACAACCCAGCTTCAGATATGAGACAAATACCAACTTTCTGACTGACAGAACAGTGTCCACAGCAAACAAGCATGGTCCCCACCTTGCAAAACTGAAAGGCCTATGCCTACCTAACCTATCATTTTATAGCAGTGTCCTGAAATCACAGTGAGAACTGCAATTACCACACAGCAGGCTGCATGCAATTACTAAATGGTGGGCACCAATTGGTGCAGAGGTCATCACATGCACATGTGGAGATACCTACAAAAGCAGCCTGTACTTGCTATCCATACATGCAATAATATCATTGCAGCAACTGGAGAGAGAGAGAGAGAGAGTGAGACAGACAGACATACAGACAAACAGTTGGAGAGACCAACCCAAAAAAAAAAAAACACAGAGGCGGTTAGAGACACCAACCAACCAAAACAAAAAAAAAAACAAACAGAGGCAGTGGAAGACATCAACCTAAACAAATAAAAAAAAAAACATTAACAGGTACAACAGACTGAGGTGAGAAATACAAAGGTAAGGTATGTAACACAGATGTATTTGCTGGCATCCGAATGATGTGTCTGAAGGGTACTCTACATTCTGTGAACATTCCTTATGTGGTAGCAGTCCGTATCTATATGTATATGCAGATGTGCATAGGGCAAGGGACGTACTGCAACTGTTAGTGAAGGCTGGACATATATATGTATTTGAAGATTGCTATGTGCACATATCTATGTAGGTTGTAGTGTGTGGCATTGAAAACAGCAAGCAGTGCAGGTATATGTCATGTGGTGGTTAAATGCTGTGGGACTGAGTTACAGCCAGTGAGGTCTGCTACGGCTATAAGGGCTGAGGACAGCGAAATGCATTCTGCACAACACTGTGCAATATTATTACATAATTGTATATCTCACAACTGTTCCATAATTGATATTCCCACCATGAAAGGTGGGCAGTATATCTGCATATATGTGCTTGTATATGTACAGCAGTGGCTGTTTACAAGTATGTGTATATATATATATATATATATATATATATATATATATATATATATATGTATATATACACACATATATATATATATATATATATATATATATATATATATATATATAGATATATACATATATACATATATAGATATATATATATATATAGATATGTAGATATATAGATATATACATATTTAGATATATATAGATATAGATATATATAGAGATATACATATATATGGATAGCTATGGATATATATAGATATGTGGATATATATATATATATATATATATATATATATATATATATATATATATATATATATATACATATATGTATATAGATATATATATAGATATGGATATATAGAGTGATATATAAATATATATGTATATAAATATTCATATATATATATATATATATATATATATATATATATATATATATATATAGTGAGAGAGGGAGACACAGAGTCAGACGTATTGCAACAGGTGCCTGGTGACCAAGGCATGGACAGAACACCAGTGTTGATACTGCAGTGCCATACCCCATTCCAAAACACGTTTCCCACTAGCTACCAGATAGGTGGTTGCCTGAATAACACTGAAGGTGTCAGAAGGGAACATAGGACACAGGTGGACAGTAGCCTCCCCTTTGATATTCACAGTGCCACACTAGTCTTGTAATCTGTCTACGTGGTACGTGTAATCACAAATGATGTGTCATGTATGGAAATATAGGTCAGTGTTCCCCTGTACTCATCACAATGCCCCATGTGGTATGTACCTCACATAACAACTACAGCAAGTGGAAAGGCCACAGACATACCTCACAAAGGGTAATACTGCCCTGAAACACATACCCTATGCAGACTGACTCACATAACCACAGCTACAGTGCGTTGTATACCGGCCACCCAGAGGTTACCTCTGCCAAACATACAGAGGTATGCCACATCCATAGCAATCAGACAACCACCATGTCAACACCTCACAATCCCACCTAGGTCCCTAGTCCCTGCAACCTCACTAAACAGCACATGCTGGAGGGATAGGCTCCTATTGGCAAATATGCCATACTCTGGAGTAAACCACCCAGCATGAACAAACAAGGCTCCTCAGTAGCAGATGTCAGACATACCCCTGATGATTGTCTGGGGGATAGGTAACATGCCCTGGGAATCCCTTCTGTGTATCCGGTTGATAGGAGGAAGTGAAATCTAATTACATGTGTGTCACAGGCCAGGGTTGCATATGGCTAGGCTGCTGTAGGCCCCAGGGACAATAGTGTATTACCTACTTATGACACAATGCACACAGACATGTACACAGTGCAATACCTGCTATGTGAGGTGGAATGAGTGTGACAGTGAATGTGTGCAAGGTCTGTGACGGTGTGATGGCTAGGTGTGAGGTTGTTTCTGTCATGGTCGTTTGTGTCCTAAGTGTGAGGCCAGAGAAAGATGTGTCAGTTATTGGGATGCAGACATAGTAGGATGGTATATGTTGTGACGTAGTTCCTTGTGTATGACTGTGGTGTCCCATCATAAGCTGAAGCAATACATGTATGCTCAGTAAGTGGTACTGCTGGTGAATGCAGCCGACATTTGAGCTGTTGTACCACCTGAAGCTGTAGGCCTAAACAGCACAGTATGGTGTATGTTCACATTCCCTGGTAACACTGTCTTGTGTGTTTCCTGCAGTCTGCACAGATTACATTCCTCAGGCATAGATATCTGTAAGTAGGGGCACACAGTACTGTAAGGTACATAGCAAATGCTCATCTGTGTTAGCATACATTTGTGTGTTGTATGAATGTCTGATGTGTGTGTAATGATGCCTGTACCATGTCCGCAATCACATGTGTGATGCAGGGTTTGCGTGTGTACCTAGCAACATGTATACTCTGTTACAGCAGTATGCCAGCTATATTAACAACTCTGCACATATGTTAGGTAGGGGTATGGCATCAACGACTAGGGTGGGTTACTGGTTATACTGTAACTGTACTTCACATTCATTGCAATGGATGACATATTTCTGCATGCATTAGCTTAATATGTACCCCCTTGGCAAGGCTGTGCATTGGATCCCAAACAGTGAGCCGTGTACTGGTGTATACTGGTGTTTCATGTGGAGTGTGGCAGGCACTGTCAGCCAGTTGTGGGCTGAGCACTGATATGTGGTATTGAATGTGTGTATCCTCTGACAGATGAACAGATGCTATATATGGCAGTTAACTGACATCTGTACTGTATAATGTTAAGTGTGCCACATGACTTGCTCACACATATCGTTTACTTGTCTTCCAAGCCTATGGCTCATCACAGGAACCCCTGCTACACAGCTGCAGAGGAACAGGAAATCCACCACAGCCTGATTCAGCACTATACCCTGCTGTTTTCAAGGGCCAGCCAGCACCATCAGGAGCGTACTGCACTGTGGCAAGAACTTGCTCGTCGGGTAAATGACATAGGCATGCATAACCGGACATATGAGCAGGTATGCCATCACTGCAGTGATTTAATTAGACATGTCCGGTGGCGTGCATCAGATATCCACAGACAACAGCTTGCCACAGGTGGTGGGGTGGCCATACACCCCCCCTCACCAGAGTGGAGGAACTGCTGCTAAGTGTGGTGGCTCCTGGCCTACAGCAACAACAACATCACACATGTGTCGTCATGGAGGCCGGAGTCACCCAGCATAGTGACATGGAGCATGCAGGTAACATGCCCTAGCTGTAGACTACTGTTACCTGTATTGTTAGATTATGCATGTGTGAGATGTGTACTGTGTTTAGCAGTTGTGCTGCCTATTGTGTGCAATACTGATAATTTGAATAGTATCTGTATACCTATGCCTGTTGTTGTACTGTAGTTTAGCACACTCACAGTAGCAATGCCACAGTTGTGGCCACTGACAAACTGTGTCATATTCTTGCAGGTCCCTCTGATGTGACAGCAGGGCAGACGTTACATGCTGGTGAGTGTGTTAACACTTTAAACTTGGTATTGAACTGTGCATGTCATAGGTGAGGTGTAGGCCATGTACACATAACACACCTACGCATAATGCATGCTGTGCATGTTTGCTGTGAGACGTGAAACATCTCAGTAATGTCAGTAGCTGCCTCAATCACATGCAATGCACAGAGCATCAGACACAAATGTGGCAACACTGTACTATTGGATAGGCATAGTTGACACACATGTACACAACATAACACGTTTGTCATACGCAGTACACCTCAACATGCTACACATAGTGTAACCGGACACCCGCTGCCAGGTCACACTTCAGTATCCCACATGTCATCCACACACCACACATACCATACCTGAGGGGTAGGGGCCTAGCATGGGGCTGTGCAACACTCCTCAACACATAACACAGTCATGTTAGGCAATGCTCCCTATTGGACACCTCACACACCCTTGTGCAACGTGGTTGTGTAATTGTAAACTTAGCCACGGCACTGCGGTTCAGGTACAGCATGCTAGGCGGTGGTCTAGCACACTTTAGTGGCCTTGAGTGACCACATGATGCATGATGATGATGGCTAATGGTACTACACCCCATACTGTTACAATGGCCATGTCCAGGATTGGTATTCCATCACTTATACATGCACCACTCATCCCGTGTGTGTACATAGCATGCATGTGCTGCACCTGTGTCCACAATTATCTGTTACAGACACAGACACTGCAATCAGACATGGAAATCCATGTGACACACAGATAACACATGCAGCCATGGTATGTATACCTGTGTGTGATGGTGCACAGGACATTGCAGAGCTTATAATACTTGCTCAGAAATGTCGTGTCCTTGTATGGATTCACTTCAGAAGCTCGAATTTACAAAATCTCGAACTGCAAATAACCGAAACTAAAAGATCGAGTTTCGTAAACTCAAACTTCTGAAATGAAACCAAAAAAAAAAAAAAAAGACAAACTTCGCTTTTGCAGGGGGGCTTTGCCCCCCTGCACCCCCCATGTGGGGGGCTGTGCCCACCACACCCCCACTACTTAAATATACCAACTCCAAGATCGTGCTACAGTGGGGAAATGGGAAATCTCCCGTCTTGCGCTGTATGCGGAAGTGCAAAACGGGAGATTTCTCATTTCCTGTCAACACCGCAAAAAAATAACATTACACACAGAGCATACAAGAATCCTTGACTCTGTGTGCACGCAATGTACTAAGGTAAGTAAACTTTTATTTTTAAACACTACACATATTCGATTTACTGAAATCTCGATCATATGGTCTCGACCATATGAAATTCGAGATTTCAGTAATTCGATTATGTGAAGTGTTCCCCCTTGTACACATTGTGTTCCAGGGTGTAGGCAATCACTGAACATGTACACACATGCACCACAGCCATGTACACTGTCATTAACTATGGCTGTCTACACTCACACTGCATGGACTTGATCAACACTTATTCTGCATGCTGACATATGTGCGTGACTGTTTGCCTTGTGATACTGTCACCCACCTTCAACCAGTATTGAGTATGATTTGGATTTCTGTTGTGTGTGTGTATCTGCTGTAGTGAGGCGTGTGCATGTGTTCCTGTCTTCCTGTGTTCCTGTGTGCATGTGTTCCTGTGTGCCTGTGTGCCTGTGTGCCTGTGTGCATGTGTTCATGTGCGCATGTGTGAATGTGTTCATGTGTTCATGTGTGTATGTGTGCATGTGTTCATGTGTTCATGTGTGCATGTGTGCATGTGTTCATGTGTGCATGTGTTCATGTGTTCATGTGTGCATGTGTGCACTTGTGCATGTGCAGACTGTAATGTGTGTTTCCTGTCTTCCTCTCACAGGTGCTGAGGTAGGGCTTGGCGAAAGCAGCAGGTGACCTGAAGCCACTGCCACGGATAGTGGTGATGATGACACATGTATTTTGGCACAGGGAGGTTTGACAGGGTCTGTCATTGGTCCACCAATCGACAGTACACAGTGTTCAACCCCATCTATGCGCACACTCATACTACCATTACATCCCTCACCACCAATGGCCATAGGGGAGGGACAGCATACAGTTGGCATTGACCAGGAGAGTGTGGTACCCATGGCACGTGCATCCCCTCACAGCAGCCATAGCCATAGACCCGGAATGGTACCACATAGGCGGAGGTCCAGGGGTTTTTGGGGGAGCACCACTGGATGTATTGCCCCTGGCAGGCGTGCCCTCACAGGTCTTACAACAACCACTATGTTCCGGGCTGTAATGCAGGCTCAGGCACGTATGGAACGGTACACCAGGCAGGGACTTAGGGCACAGAGGGCACATAACACCGCTATCAATGACAGCATCCGTGACCTTGCCGGTGCCATCCGGACATACACCGAGGTCATTGATAGACACTGGGGGGAGACAATAGATGCCCTGCGCAACGTCTTCCTCAAGCCAGGAACGTGCGGGATGGTTGCGACATTGAAGTGGATGCATGCCAGCAACAGCAACAGCTGGCAGTGGTCACGGATGACCCACAGCTCACAGCCGCTCCCGTAGTGGCAGTACCAGCCCCAGCAATGCTGGGGCTGGCCTGTCCATTGTCCATCCCAGTAGACCACGTGCACATGGCTCTGGCCAGTCCCAGCAGGGACATGGGTCCAGTCATCATACCTCTGCCTCTGATGACAGTACCCAGTCAGGGTTGGTACCCGATACCGTCCGTAGCACCCCTGCCAGGAACAGGTACTGTGTCCATGGTCGGAGACAGTGATCTGTACAGCCAAGCAGGTACAGTCTGTGGCTGTCCCACAAACCACCGTATATGACAGCCACATGTTGGAGCTGTGTGCATGCAGACACACACACATTAAGCAAACAACTAGGGCTCACACATACACACACACATTACATCAACATTGGCCTATGCTGTACTGTTGTCACACACACACACACACACACACACACACACACACACACACACACACACACACACACACACACACATGTCAATTTGATGGGTTAATGTCAGGCTCTGACAAACAACAAAATGCCCTGTGCATATGATGATATCTGTGCCGCCTCCTGTCATCTGCATTATCGACGGAGGGACAGGCTAACATGGTGCTGATGCACAGGGTGACACTATAGCAGTGTAGCAATAATAGTGAGTTGTCAACAAGGAAGTCTAACTACATCCTTGTAGGTATATCTGAGCAGACATTATGCATCAAAGCTCTGATTGTCAATGTAGCATTGTTTACACCACTGTTAGGTCTGAGTATGTATTATCCACCCATGTGCCACTTGGCTGATGTGTGATGTGTTGCCAGCATGTGTTAGCAAGTGGACAGTACGTGTGTGATGTGTGCAGTACAGATTAGCAAGTGTATATCTGTGAACATGGTGGGTGCGCACTGTCTGGATGTACGTGCATAGTGGACACATAGGACGTGTGGCATACCCTGTTGTACACATTATTAACATCCCATTGCATCTTTCAATGGCCAGTATGCATTCTACTACAGTTATGTACTAACATGGGTAGACGTGTGTATGACATGGGTTGACACTATGCTGCGGGTGATACCGTTAATATCAGTCAATGATTTGCAGTCTGGTAGTATACACAACCTCAACAGCATGACTATAAGCAATCATTGGATGATGTCCTGACAAATGACACACAGTAGTAGGGAACCCAGTATCAATTGGATCCTTCCGGTGCTACACTATAACACTAACCAGTGGTGATGACCACCACCCACTACTGTGACCACACCTGTGTGTCATATAGCCCCCTTAGGTACATGCAGACACACTAGGGATGTGTCCATCCAAATCTGGGAATGCATGGAATGGCCTACAATGCATTCCCTGGATGGGACGCATATCCTACACAAGGGTATCATACAGACAGATACCTGTTGTGTGATACATGCTGTATAGCAGTAAGCCGACTATGGCATAGTCATCCTCATGTACTATACATACTATCCCGTCAGTACCACACCGGTGGTAGCCCTCAACATGTATGTCGGGTACCATTGTGTACATACAGACCCATGTTATGTCATGTGTCTCTTGGTATCCACATATCCATAGGTATTGTGGAGTCCGAAGGTGTATCTCAGACATTAGAGGCCTGAATACATATCCACAAGGCAGTCGTACACCTATAAAGACTGTTCATTCTTGGCAGACTTTGTTGTGTATGACCATGTCTGACATATACCCCATGCATATACCCTCACTCATACTACTCTTAAGTAACTGTCATTGGTGTGTGTGTGCCACAAATGACCTTGGCCACAGAACACGACAGTGGACGGCCATGTCACATACACACATATGTGACCTACGATCTGAGTAGCAGCGGCACAACCTGTCAATGGAAACAAATATATTCATGTAGTATGCAGGCTTCAGACCTATGTAGTGATTGAGGGGACATGTACACATATATATTTGCCACGCAGATACCTAATGTCTGCAATGCACTTACTGTTGTCATCATACTATGTCATACCATAGTAAAAGCAAAACCCACACCGTGTTGACCAACAGTGACACACACACAGTCAGCATTTGCAGGATTCAAACCCCTACCTAACTACGTTATGATAGTAGGGAGCAACACATTTACCAGCAGTTTTCCCTTCTCCTGCTGTATTTGTAGGATGGTGACATCATCAGACTTTCCAAAGAGGAATGTACCTCTTTTAGTGTGTTTTCACAGTCTCCAAAAAGGACACTCCTTTCCAAGACAATTGCATACACACACACACACACACACACAGTTTGCAGGATTCAAACCCCTACCTAACTATGCAATGATACTAGAGAATGACACATTAATACGGGGTGCTATTTGCTTTACTGGCTGGTTTTCCTTCTCCTGCTGTATTTGTAGGATGGTGACATCATCAGACTTTCCAAAGAGGAATGTACCTCTTTCAGTGTGTTTTCACATCAGACTTTCCAAAGAGGAATGTACCTCTTTCAGTGTGTTTTCACAGTCTCCAAAAAGGGCACTCCTTTCAAAGACAATTGCACACATACTCACTGTTTGCAGGATTCAAATCCCTACCTAACTATGTTATGATACTAGAGAGAGACGAACTAACATGTTGCGCTATTTGCTTAACTGGCTGGTTTTCCTTCTCCTGCTGTATTTGTAGGATGGTGACATCATCAGACTTTCCAAAGAGGAATGTACCTCCTTTACTGAGTTTTCCCAGTCTCCAAAAAGGGAACACCTCTCAAAGGAAACTGCACACACACACTTTGCAGGATTCAAACCCCTACCTAACTATGATTATGATACTGAAAAGTGACACATTAACAGGGTGCGCTATTTGTTTTACTGGCTGGTTTCCCTTCTCCTGCTGTATTTATAGGATGGTGACATTATCAGACTGGACATGGTGATGTGTGTACACTTTGTTTAATGCCATTCCAGGAATGGTCCATGTGGGTCAGCAGGTGTCAAGAGCTTGAACATGACCTCAGTATCCTTACCTTGTGTGATCTATCTGTGGACACATTGACATTCCGTCATATGTCAACACATATTTATGCACAGCTTCTTGGTTTTGTGGATACTACATGTGTCTGGGATGTTGATAAAGGGCTATTCAAAGTCTATGTGACACGTGTAGATGTGTTCATTGATGTATGTCCTGGGTGGCTGCCTTGCAAACAGTCTAGCATGTTTGGGAACCATGATCCGCACATGAACATACCACAGTTGGTAGTGTTGTGTGTGTGTCAGCTTCCAATAGCTCTGTTTATGACTGCAACCATGATGGACTCCATGACCTTGCAGGTCAGACCTCATAGGCATACTGGACTTGACTTCCCATGGTGTGTTGTGCACCAACACTTGTGGGGAGTACCATATGTAGCTGTGACACATTCAACGGTTCCACATCTGTGTAGGGGGTGCGGCTCAGCTGACTGTTCAGGTGCATGATCTGTTTGTTCTGTAGTTTGTGCATGACACATATTGGGAATCAATGTATTCCACCTGCTGCCATGCTTTTGGCAGTGGGGGTAGCTGATCATCCATTCTACATGTGATATCTCCTGGTATGATGATGTGGACTATTGTCAGTGGGGGATGGGTATGTACATATGGGCCTGTCTGTCATGATGTCAGCATTGACACTCAGGTACAGTTGGCCCTGACTCAGGACATATATGTGTGTACATTGATATTTATGACATAGCTGAAGGAGGTGTCATGATTCAGTCTGGACTCCTTCTCAGCTCCTCTTTACAAAACACTAACGAACATGAGCACTAATCCCTGTTATACTCTTTTACACGCTTAACACCCTACTGATCCTTTGTGATCAGGCTACAGAGTATGTCATGATAATATCCTGGCATGTCCAGGGGTCGGTTTTGTGTGTACTCTTTAGTCCAGCTGGTGGATATTGTGATATTGACACAATGTCACATCTACCTCATGTACACAGACAACCCTGTTCTCCTCCTGACAAACTCAGATATATGTGTGAGATGCACCTATTTAGACATACAGGGAGCTGATCTCTCTCGACCCATGACTGGCACAGTCTATCAGGTGGTGAAGGTAACCACACACACCACATATCAGTCTCACATATCCTCTAGCAACAGCACTCAAACCACATTAGCACACATTGACATACTTGGATGCTGTAAATGTACTCTACCTAAGCAGCAGAGACCTCCAAAGCAGACACACACACACACACCTGCTACCCCACTACAATACCCACATATCACTAAGTTCACAATGTCAGTGTGCCACACAGTCACTGCCCTTCGGGCTAAACAACATACCTAATACATTTGTAATAGGCGACACTTATGTTCAGACACACTGACGTACCACTCACCAGCCCTGACAAGGGAATAGTCACTTTGGGCTGTCTGTTGGGTGCCAGGATCTGCCGCATAACACAGGCAGTCAGGTCACTCCAAAGCAAGTACAAGACTGGCACCATCATTGTCCATGCTGGTGTGTGTAACCTCAGACGTTACTCCCTGGACCACATGACATGATACATGGAGGTACACTCTGATCATGTAGCCCAGGCTAGTATGACCCTGACCTTGTCTAGCATCTTACACCCACCAATTATGATGTCACAGTATACGGACACACATATCACATTTAACAGTTGGCTAACAAATTTGTTTCATTCATAGGGGATACAGTGTCTGTCAGTGTATGGTGACATGTTCAACATGCCACGTAGCTTCACTATGGACAGCTTGCACCTGTCACCCTTGGACTTTGGTATGCTGGCTAAGGCTCTTACTACCACCAGACTGCCTTTTTTAAGCAGGGCTCAGAAGATAAACCCACCTCCATAGACATTACAGGTTAAATGAAACTAAGGGTGATGCTGCTCAACAACAGTTGTGTTAACCTCATATTGTGGCCACTCAGGACTCTCTTCAGTATGGAAGAGAGCAATATCTGTGCACTGACAGACACCTGGTTCAGGCTCGCTTATGCACACCAGCACTACCAGGTTATGTTTCATACCATGCTGTGTGACAACAAGACTTGGAACAGACAACACAACTAGGGGGGAGTATCCATATACATCACAGATACACACACCTCCAGGTTAGTAGCACTGCACAAAGCATCACAGACCATACATATACAACTACCATTGTGCAATACTGCCTTTCAGTTTGTTGCCTGCTACAGAACACACTCCCAAACTCAGGAACCACACTCGGCTTTTGTGGGAACTATGGAGAATATGAAGGTCTCCATACACACATTGACTGGGGATACTACTCAAGCCCCGACAACCTCACCCAACAGTCACTACAATTTGTGGACTCATATGCTTTGGCACAACCAGTCAGCACAGCCACAAGGGGAAATGCATATTGGACCTGCTCATCACCAACATGGGGACTCTATGTTCCACACCAGCAATATACCCCTCATTGGTAAGGTCAGAACATACATGTATCTCACAGGACATACATATACCCTCCACACACCCATCCTGGGTAATCTTGGTGAACTTCTCATGAGCCAACATCTCACTTCACCGAAGCAGGGTGGTATCCTT
This sequence comes from Protopterus annectens, assembly GCF_019279795.1. Lineage (NCBI taxonomy): Eukaryota > Metazoa > Chordata > Ceratodontiformes > Protopteridae > Protopterus > Protopterus annectens. The sequence continues at coordinate 1,298,930,216 of NC_056735.1, forward strand.
CAGAGATCCTGAGACAGTAGCATATATGGCTCACACTGCTGCATCCTTTACATACACATTCTATGGAGACCTAGTGGATTGCATGGATTGTGCTATCCCAAATAACAACAAGACCCACTACTACAATGGCAGGGGACCTGTCTGGTAGACCCCAGCCATTAATATGCTGTACAATGTCAGGAGGACGCTACTACATGATACAGCACAATCTCAGACTGGGAAGGCATCTGTGATCTGTACTAGCAGACAGCTACAATCACTCATGGACTTTTCTAAGGGCCACTTCTAGCAGACAATTGCACCTGACACATAGGACTATCACATGGCCTTCTTCAGTTATGTCAGAAACCTGGGTGGACACTCACTGATATGCTGTGAGTTACTGCATACTGACTAAACCTACCCTGAACCCACTGGCATTGCCTACATCCTGGCAAACAGGTTCAGTGCAGATGTCTCCCACCCATCCCCCCTAAGGAGGAACTATCCATCCCAACAGAGTATAACCTCCCTGACATCACACAGTAACAGGTGAGTGCTGCCCTCCCCACAGCGTACATCACAGTATCAATGTGACCAGATGGTGTCCCAGCCTGCATCATACACGAGCATCATGACAAACGCAACCCTCACATTACATCACTGTTCAATATCGGAATTACCACAGGATATGTACCCAAGGAATGGCATACTGGGACAGTGATCCCACTCCACAGAGTTGGTGCCACAATGGACCACAGACAATATTGCCCTATAAGCCTATGTAGCCTGTTCTGCAAAGCTATGGAGCATATTGTCATAGGACTCCTACACATAGACATCAGGAAACTACAGACACTGTGTCCTACTCATTTCAGCATTGTTATGGGCAGATCTTGCCTCTTGAACCTGTAGGTATTCTTTAAATGGCTAACAGGTCCATCAACATAGGGACGGCTATCCACACAGCCTACCTGAACCTTGCAAAACCATTCAACACAATAATCCACTGGGCCATTATGCATAGGCTCACCAGCGTCAATTTGGACACATATCTCACACAATGGATTGATACCTAGATCAGGGATAGCACCTACATGGTCAGGATTGCAGGTGCCATGTCTGACTATACACCAGTTACACATGGCATCCCACACAGCTTGGTTGTGGGATCTCTCTTGTTCAGTATATATCTTACGTACAGGCTATCACAGGGGGAATATGGCTGAACATGTTTGCACTTGACTGCAAATTGTGTGCCATGATCAACTCTCCAGCTGCCACATGCATACTCAATCAGGGTCTCACAGAGATGGATGACTGGTGCCTGAGTCATGGCCTACAGCTAAATGCCATTAGTTGCATAGTCATCCCCTTTGGGAGTAACAACATGCCCAAACATTACCACATAGGTAGTACTCCATTACATACGGTAGGAGTTGTTAGGGGTTTGGGGACATGACTTGTTCATACTGTCACCTTTGACATTCACGTTGCCAAAGTGGTTGGATACACCTTCTATGTGGGCCACCTTATCCCATATAGTTTCACATCTAGCTCGAGTGAGGTCATTGTGCCCCTATACTCATCACATCCATGCTTGGTTACAATGCCACATTTGGGGTGTACCTTACCTGACACCTGCAGCAACTGTACTGGCCATGGACAGTCCTCACCAAGCAGATCTAGGGACTCACACAGATGCCCTGCATAGTTCAGATGCAGTAACTCCAGCTCTACTCAGTTGCTTACCACCTACTCATATATGATGTGTGCCTGTTGTTTACAGCTATACCCAAACCAGGATTACTGGACATGCTCCACCTCAGGATATCCAACTCCCTTGGAGTTACACACTGCAGGGACGTATACCTCAGCACAGATGTTAATAGGACATTGTGGAGGGACAGATTCTTATCCCAGAGGCTCCACTCACTACAGAATGTAATCCCAGTTTCACATAGGCAGAGCCACCCACTGACCACCTACTGGAGACATCTTGATGACTGTATGGGTGATTGTATATTTACCCCTGGGATATCTTCTGTGTCCCTGCTAGACAGAGGCACGCTAGCATAAATGTACATGGGCTATCTTGTGTGACCTACTATTCACACACACAGTGTAGTAATCTGACAGGGTTGCGAATGCCAAACACACTCTGGCTAGGCTTGTACATGCCCCAGGGCAGATAGCCTAGTATCAACCTCTGAACCTATGCTAATGTTCAAGATGCACAATGTTTATTGCTGATACTGTTTGCAGGTCTTTATCATCTTTGCTTTACCAGTTTCCATGAAGAACTTCAGTATCTGCAGAACATATTTGATTATGACAGGGTTCCACTATATTATAGATGTGTTTGTTGTCATATAACTGTGTGCACAGGGTGGATTGCTGTATAGTGACAGGTTCCTGGGTTAACACATGCAACTGCCAGATATGCGTGGCCCACTGCTGTACTCAGACATGGCCTAAGTGTGTGAGCATGCCCAGTTCTGTCATTACATGTTTTGTTGCCTGACATTTGTCTCATTTATTCAAGTGTGTGGGCATGCCCAGTGTGACCCTTCAGTATGTTGCTATCTGAGGTCCACTACATTTCCTGATGTGTACGAACATGACCAATATTAATATTTATACTGTGTGTGTTGGAAGTGAGGTTCTGTTCTCACTGCAGGACTCACCTTTGTGTCATAACTCAACAAGGATTATGCTGTGCCTGCAGGGTTTCCATGGAATACTTTGCATAGACTTATCAACATTCCATCATACAGGTGGACCACTGCAATACTGTCATGGTTTAGTGGTTCAGTACTTTGGCTATAGTGCACAGTATCCTGGGTTTGAGGCCCATCACTGCTTTCTATTTTCATACTGAGCAAACCACACTGCTTAAGGGCCTGTTAAGCAAATATGAGCATGTTGGCTTTTGTTCTGCTATGCCCTACTTAGACCAGGCTTGTCCGACATTGCTCAATATTCACCAACATTGCTGGACGTTGCCCAATATTACTGAACATTGACCACAGTTGTGCTAGTTGGTGTGTGCAATTTTGTTTGCATATACTACATGGTGGTAATTGCTGTTTAGCACTGCTTTATATTGCTTAACACATGGCATTCATGCATTAGGTGGTGCTGCAGGGCTGCCTATGTTGGATGCACATACTACACTCCCTGCACATGTTTGGATGAAGGTAGTGTCAACTTAGGCATCCCTTTTACTTTATGTGCGAGTCGGAGAGGGGTATCATTTCCAGAGTTCCTACTGAGCCAGTGTATGTGCTATGCGTTGCCTCTTTGCCAAGGCCAAAGCATACTGGGCATGCCTCCTTCTGCCTACTAGGGCAGGCTCAGGTTGTTCCTCCTCCGAGTCACGCTCTGCCTGTGATGGCCTTGGCAATGGTGGGGGGCTGTTTGGCCCAGGCCTATGCTGGTCCTGCTGTAGCTGTTTTCGCAGGATCATATTATGTAGCATAGCACATACCATGACAATTTGGGTACATGTAGTTGGTGAGTACTGCAAGGCTCCACCAGATGTGTCCAGGCACTGCAACCGTGACTTGAGCAGCCCAAACACACGCTCTATTACATTACGTGTTTGTGCGTGTGCCTCATTATGGCATTCCTGTTCAGGTGTGTGTGCATTTCTGATGGGTGTCATCAGCCACGGCTCCAGTGCATAGCCAGCATCCCCCACTAGGTGACCATGTGGGATGTCCCCATTGGCAAATGTCTGGTACAGCTGTGTCAGATGCCAGATATGGGAATCATGGTAGCTTCCAGGGCAGCCTGCACACACATTCAGTATTATGCCCTGGGCATCACACATGACCTGGCAGTTGATGGAGGGGAAGACCTTGCGGTTGAAGTAGACCCTACCCTGCTCGCCAGCTGGTGCTTTGATGCGTATGTGTGTGCAGTCTATTGCACCCACTACCTCAGGGTATTCTGCTATTTGCTGGAAGAGACGCATATTGCTAGCCAATACCTCACGGGAATTGGGGAAATATACATGATCACCGACATGTGCTGACATGGCATCCAGGAAATGGTGTAGTACCCTGGATGCTGATGCCTGTGATATCCCCATCATATCACCAGTTGGTCTCTGGAAGGTACCTGTTGCTAATATTCTTAGGCCAACACATACCTTGGTTTCCACTGGGATGGGCTCCTCTCTGTTGGTTCTGTGTGTGAGGCGTGGCCTGCACAGCTCAACAATTTGCTGCAGGAGGTCTCTGTCCACTCTATAGCGCTCCACTATCTCCAGCTCATGTAGCCCCTGGTAGGTTACCCTGGGCCTGTACACTCTTCTCCTTCTCCTCACTGTGGGTTGTCCAGCAGCATTTCCATTGTCACCACCCTCAGCATGTTGCATATATCGCCTTATAACAGCAATGGCAGCCCCTAACATTTCTTTGTCTCAGTAAAGCTTTTTCAGTTTTCACTTCTATTAGCTTACTGCAGTGTCTCTTGTGAGAAACATAATGGACTGTTGTTTGCAGAGTTTTAAGTGCTAGGCTGGGCTGGGCTAGTGTACTGCCTGTGTAATTGCCTGATTCTGATTGTTTTCACCTGCTAGCTCTGCTAGTTCTCCCTGGTAGCTTCCTACTATTTGTTGTGCTTCCTTTTTCCTTTCTGTTTCCTCAGGGGGGAGCGCCGCGCACACAAGTGCAAACACGAGCACAGCAACTAAGACGCACGCACACATGCTTACACGGACTAAAACTTGCTTATTCTGGTTAAAACATGCACACACCAGTGCAAACGTGCTTACAACTCTTTAAACAGCCTTATACATGCTTACTCCGGCTTAAACGCGCGCACTCACGCTTACACGCGCGCATTCTGTCTTACTCGGGTTTACAGGCACGCACAGACACGCATGCATGCTCAGCATGAAACTTTGGTTTTATCCAAGGTATACACCTTCCATTTCTTGGCCTTCCCTAGCCTACCTGTTGACACACCTCTTTCCATGATGTCTAAATGACAGCGGACACATGCCACTCTGCTCCAATGAGCTTCACCTCTTTCATACATACCCCCCTCGTGATGTCACCTATCTTCTACTCTGTTACTCCCCGTATCCTACTCCTACACTCCACTGACTGTGCTCATTTGCTATGTAAACTAGCGATTCACTATCCTAACACTCATTTACATAGGATTGCCCACTAATGCTTGGTTACATGTCTTAGACTGAGCTTCCCCCCTTAGCAACCTCTACTCGGTGGCCATGTTGTCTTCAGCCTGCCATTCCCTTGCATTGTACATTACCACTTTCAATAAAATCCACATTTGTGGGTTTTAATTTGTAGTATTCTGGTTTTTAGAGCGCAGCCAGTTTGTGCGGCATTGCGCTACGCTTAAACATCAGAAATTGGCAAAAAAAAAATTTATTTTAATTTTGCATCAGGGAACATTTCCAATGGCCGTATATTTGGCCATTGGCATGCTTCCTGCACTGGATGCAACCTTTATTTGGAGCTGTCACGGCTCCGTTTTGCTATTTGCAGAACGGTACTCAGTTGTCAACTGAGTACATTTCTGCAAATAACACTGCTCTTACTCGGACAGGTTCAGGTTTCTTGAATCGCAGATCTACCTCATTTGCATGCCTTTCACCTGCAATTGAGGTGATTTGCATGTCCCAGCCCTGTCCGTGTAAGAGCCGTTTTAGGAGCTATCTTACACGTCCCTACAGGCTGTTCTTGGATCGCTCATTGAACATGATGGCTGCATGGAGTCTTACTCTACTCTTAGACTCCGTGCAAGCCATCATGAATCCGGCCCATTAGATATTACTAAGGAGACTGTATGCATGAGACAAGTGGTGTTTACAACTAAATGATTCAGATCAGTATGATTCTGCTTGATAGTTAAATAATTTGTGTTTATTATAATATACTTAGTATACATATCTTATAGTACAGGGTTGAGAGAGGAGAGGAATTACAGGAGAAGAAAAGTAGGAGCTAGAAATGTATGTGCTTATTAGTAAAGTGTGCAATATGGATAGGGAAGAAGCAAAAGGGAGAAAGAAGAGTTAGGAGACTACAGTGATAATAGTAGCAAAAGGTATAAGGTATAGGTAAAAGACACAGGAAATTATCAATTGTATAAAATGTAATAGCAAACACTATTAGATGCAATCTGTGCTGCTGTGGTGGGGCAACACCTGAACATCAATGTTTAATCTGTGGACTCATTTATGTAAGGCTTGTCATGACTCAGATGTGTATGTCAGACTCTGCCATGCTGCCTGGGCCTGGAGTTGTGGTAACACCCTCCATCACCTATGCCTGTGCCTTCTGCCCCCTGTGTCCTCCTGCTCCTACTCTGATACTTGTGGGATGTCATCTTCAGACTTCTGAGGTTCTTGAAGTAGTTCACCAACACCTGCAGCTGGAAGACCTCCATGTGCTGTTGTTATCATATTATGTAGGATGTCATGCATAGTTATCATCTGTGCTGCCTTTTCTGGTCTGTTTAGCAGTGCAACCCCAGATGTGTCCAGACATTTGAACTGAGATTTCAGTACACCAAAGGCATGCTCAATGGTATTTCATGTTGTTGTATGCACTCTATTGTAGGACTCCTCTGCAGGGTTTGATGCTTCTCTATATGGGGTCATTAGCCAAAGCTCAATTGAGTAACTGCAGTCACCTGTTTTCATGTTGTCATCATGGATGTTGCTGGGAGAGTATCCTCAGCTTATATCTTAGCTGTGTTCCTGTACTTACCCAGTAGTGGTCCCTCAGGTATTTCACCTTGCTGAAATGCAGCCCTCAGAGCACTTTCTGTATGGCAACATCATGACCACTTCCAGGGTGTGTTGCCATGGTTTTTGTTATGCAGCCATCTGTTACGCACACATCCTGGCAGTTCGGGGATAGCCACCCCTTTCTGTTGATGTATCTGTGTGCTTCTGAATGCACAGGGGTCTTAATAGGGTTCTTAATAGGGATGTGGGTGCAGTCTGTTCCACCAAATCCATGTGGGAAATTTGCAGGGTTATAGAACTGGTGCATACCAGTTCTTCGCTCTATTGGGGTAGATGGAAAGTGTATGTATTCATCTATCTTGTTGCACATTGCTGCCAGGAAATTTGCCAAGATACAACTGGCAGCTGTCTGTGACACTCATACACTATCCTCATGTGTCTTTGGAATGTCCCAGATGCCAGTATACCTAGACTCAGACACAGTTTTGTTTTGAGAGGGATGTGCTTGCCTCGCAATGTCCAATCAGATTTGTGAGGCACACATGTTGCACACAGTCTATACCAGCTGACTGTCTAGATGGTTCTTGTCAATGATTTCTTGATCTGAGAGTTGGGTTAGTTGCAACCTTGCTGTTGATCTAGCTGGCTGCCTTCTAGGATTCCTTAGGAATCCATGTGAATAGCTTCCATTCTTTGCATTGCAGTATGTCATTCACCAAGGATTTCAAAAACAGAGTTGGCATTGCACTTTGTCGCATTTAAGTTACGTTGGCTGTGCACAACATATTTTGGAATCAGATGGGCGTGTGCAGAATCCTTAATTATCCTCCACTGAATAGTTAAGTACTCAAACTACTTGCAGGTAACTTCTGAAATCGCATACGCAACAGGTGCACTGAAGTCTTACTTCAGTGTGCTGTACTGTCAGCAGTTATGTTTTTGAATCCAGCCCAATGTAAAATCAAACATTTTTAAGGAGTCTTGGAACAAACACATACTTGTTGCAGAGTCCTGTAAACAGAGAAATATTGTAGAGATAGCAGTAGAACCAAAGTTGTTTACAATAGTTACAGTATATACTAAAGTCCGTTTTGAATTTCAGCATTTCAGGATAGAAGCAGAACAACATTTAGGATAACAAGCATGGAAAGACTGTCATGCTTTATTTTTTTCAGTAAACAGTTTTAATAACACTTCCAATTTTCTATTTAAAATCAATTCAGGAGACTATATAGATGGTGAAATATTATGTAGAGCTAACTGGTTAATATTCTTGCATGATGGCAAGAGGTTAATATTTTTCAGAAAGATTTAAATACTAGAAAAGGAAACAATGAAAAAAAAAGCATTTTAGGGAAAAAATAGCCACAACTCTTGGAGTTGAATCACTCGTTGCTTCACATGGCTTTATTTTTCCAGTATTCTATTTCTTCCTTTCCAAATGTAAAACTATTTTCCTAGAATGTGTTACTCAAACCACAAACATGTTAGCTATGCCCAAATTACAGTTTGCTTATTGAAAACTGATACTATGAGATCACATTAACACAACTTAATAGCTTAATTTATTTCTATAGAAGCAAATACTGCTTCTTGTCATTGGGTGGGATGTCATTTAAGCCTAGTGCTATGAATAAAAACAGGGCAGCAAGGATTCAGACATACCATAGGATCACTACTTGAAAAACAATACTGTACATTAAGGGGAACATAGGCCATCAGGTCTTTGACAAAGTTATCATACCAAAAGGCAGAGCTAAGAAAAGTGGAAAGGACCAGGAGAAAAGGGAGGAATGAGTTAGGTGTCCAAGGAGTGTCTACGTAAACACCTCCTTGTGTCTGAGACAGAATTGTCATACCAAAAGGGAGAGATGAGGAAAAATGAATGGACCAGGGGAAAAGAAGAAATGAGTTTGTTGTGCAGGGAGTGTGTACGTAGTAAGGCTAAGAGAGTTATGTAGAGAACTAGGATGTCAGTTTACTGAAGAGTAAAAGCAGTACAAAATGAAATTAGGCGACTATAAGGATTACTGGGCAGTGGGAAATGGGTGCATTAACAATACAGAAAATTAAGAAGACATAAACCATTTGTGAGGCAAAGGGTTCTACTATGGAATACCAAGCAGCAAAACCGACTGAGTATCAGAACCACCAAAAACGAATGCACAAAATACGAGTAAAAAAAACAACTATAGGTGTTTTTTACAGGTGAGCAAGCCCTTTGCATCCCTGATGTGGGAGGCCTGCCTCCTAGCCCCCAAACTTATATGTGCCTACTCCATGGTCACACCAACTCAAAAAATGAAGAAATCTCCCCATACACAGAATCACTACTGTGCATACTTAGCAATCACACCAGCAATGATTTCCCATGGAAAACAGAAATTGACACTGTGTTCTTTAATGTTTTGGGCTTCAGGCAACAGACACTCTTGGAATTTCAACATTGATACCTGTATAAATATTAAGGTAAAGATACCCGTTTACAGAAAATAATCAAAAATAGCAAGAAGTACAGAAACAGAAACAAAGATGGTGAGGATGCAAGCAGAAATAAACTATACTAGTGGGAATTCACCAGGAGGAAACAAATCTTTAGTCAGAAGCAGCAGTGTAGTTGGGTCAGCCAGCACCCTGTGTTGGTATCATGAACCAAAAGCACTTTACTGTAATATGGCCTCCCTTCCATTGAAAAGCAAGAAAAAATATTTTACTGTAATATGCCCTCCTTTCCCATATTTCATTAAAAAAAAATCTTCTTTTAAGCTGTAAGCAAACAGTTGCTACAGTTTGCACCCTGCTTGCATGCAGTGCTATAACATTCACATTTTAGTTAAAACAATTCTTTAATTTAAACTATAGCAAACTGCTTGCTACAAATGCAGTAAACAGTTGCTGTAGCTTATACCTGCCTGAACAGAGCACTATGCTGCTCGTGTTTTAGTTAAAAAAAATTCTTTAATTTAAATTGTAGCAAATTATTTGCTACAAAGGTAGCAAACAGTTGTTACCATTTATACTATACCTGCACAGAGTGCTATGGTGCTCATGTTTTATTAAAAAGAAAAAATCCTATTTTAATTTAAACTGTAACAAACAGTTTCTACAGTTTATACTACATCTGCAGAGAGAACTCAGTTTGTACTTAAACAAAAAAAAAGATTTTCTAATTTTTTATAAACTGCAGCAAACATTTGCTACTGTTTAGACCCCACACAGAGCACTACAGTTCTCAAGTGTGATCTCAAGTGCAATACATTAAGTAGATCTGGATCAGCTGATTGCATCCACCTAACACTTTGCACCCAGGGCAGTTGCCCCTCTCACCCGACCCCACCTACACTATTGGTTAGAATACAGTAGGTTCTCCTTCCCTGCTTTTGTTGTAAAATACAAATTAACTAATCCCTGTTGCATATACACAGAACTAGTACATAATTACTTTCAGTAATAAACATAGGTTCATAGGTTCATAGGTAGGTACTAGGCTATCGGCCCAAGGGCCTACGTAAGCCTAGCCAACAAGGTTCCCTGGCTTACGCTACCCAAGAAAGTTATTTTCCTGTGCCACTGTTGAGCAGAGACACAGAAGTGATCCCCGGGATGTATTTCCTATTTCCCATCCACTCATCAATCATTCTTGAAGAGTGCTAATGAAGAACTTTGCTTGACATAGATGGGTAGCCTGTTCCAGAGTATGGGAAGTCTCTGGGATAGGAATCTATCCCTCCAGCATGTCCTGTTTATTGTGGTGACAAGGTTTAGGTCCTTAGAGCGTGTAGCTCGGAGGGATTGGGATTTCTTTAGGTGTAGCATGTCCAACAGCTCTGGGTTTGACACAGCTTTATATGTTAGGCAGAGATCACCTTGGAGTAGGTGATATGCTACGGAGTAAAGCTGGTGTTTTTTGAGACAGTCAGTGTAATCCAGTAATCCCCTTTGTGAGGTACTTCTGTGGCCTTTCCAGCTGCTGCAGATGTCTTGTGAGGTACATTCCAAAAGGGGCGTTGTACTCTATAATGGGTCTAATGAGTGTCGAGTAGAGGGGAACGATGACCTCTTTTTTCCTGGATGAGAACCCTTTTATGATGAGGTGTGCCACGTAGAAGGACTTCCTGACTACTGTGGGATGTGACTATCAAAGGAGAGATTACTGTCCACCTGGGTTCCAAGGTCTCTTATCACGCATTCAGTGTTAAGTAGATTGTTGCCTATGTGGTAGTTCATGGGTACAGAGTTTTTGCCAAAGGGGATGACACTGCACTTTTTGGCATTGAGCTTGGCATCTGTCTCAGAGAGGCCCTACTGTAGGATGTTCACATCATTTGGGGACTTGACTATGGCTCCTAGTTTGCTGTCATCTGTGAACTTCATTAGCCAGAGGCCTTCTGTGTTAGCCTGTACTTCAGAGAAGTAGATACCAAACAGGAGCGGTCCCAGGACGGAACCCTGTGGTATTCCACTTGTCACTGGTTTGAGGTCAGATTTGGAGTCTGCAACTTTTGCAGTGTGGGTTCTGTCAGTGAGCCAGTTGGCAACCCATCTTGTGATGTAGGGATTTATGCCTAGTTTATTGAGTTTAGCTATAATTCCAGAATGGGGGATGGTGTCAAAAGCCTTGGTGAGGTCAAGATAGGCTGTGTGAACCACCTTACCCTCATCTACAGCTTTGGTGACTGCCTCAAAAAGTCAATCAGGTTCAGGAGGCATGATCTTCCTTTCACAAACCCGAACTGGGTGGGATCCAGAGTTTGGAGGCTACCAATGTCTTTGTTTATGAGTTCCAAGATGATACGTTCCATGGCCTTGCAGACCAGGCTCGTCAGGCTAATAGGTCTATAGTTCCCGGGATCAGTGGTGGCTCTCCCTTTGTGGAGTGGGATAACTGTTGCTGTGCGCCATTCAGTGGGCACAAAGCCTGATGCGAGGCTATTATTGAACATGGTGCTTAAGTGAGGAGCCAGTTCATTCTGAAGTTGTGTAAAACTCAGTCTGGGATGTTGTGCCGTCCCATGGATGCTGTGTGTTTGGCTTTAGAGAGTGCAGCTTTCACCTGCGTAGTTGTGATTACAGGGACTCTGCATTCTTCCTGTATAGATATGGGCCCTTTAGGGGGGGGGGGTAAAGTTAGTACTGAACCTATCTGCCAGGATGTTGGCAATATCAGTTGGTTCTGTAATTTTCGTGCCTTTGTGCTGTAACTCAGAGCAGATCTGGGTGTTGCCATTGAGATTCTTGACATAGCTATAGAATGCTTTATGGTTGTCCTTGGAATTAGTGGCAATTTTATTTTTGTAGCTAGCTTTGGAGGATCTTATAAGGGATCTCAGCTTCTTACTGAGGCTGACCAGGGAGCTCCTCCACTCATGGGATTTTACTCTCTTTTGCAACAGTTTCTTCCTTCTGTTGTACAGTTTGTTTATGGCAGGGGACCACCAGATTGGCTTCCTTTTTTTGGAGGATAACGTCTTGGTTCTGTTTGGGATAGCACGATCCATGCACTCATGTAAGTGCTTATAGAGTGCATTTGTGTAGGATTCAGCAGTTGTAACTGTATTGTCCATCTGCATGGGTGTCATGAAGTTCACTACTTCTGTCTTAAGAAGCATGAAGCTGGCGTTGGAGAAATTTTTTACTGTGGTTTCCTTAATGGGGGGGTGGGGGTGGGATGTGGATATCAAGAGTGATTAGCTTATGGTTGGATCGGACCAACGAGGAGCTGACTTCAGGTGTGGAACACCGGTCACTCATGACTAGGTCTAGGATATTGTTGCCCCTGGTGGGGGTGTGGATAAGTTGATCTAGGGCATTGGAGTTCATGAATTCCAGAAAGTGTTGTGCTAAGGAGTTGGTACATGAGTAGTTTTCCCAGTTAATGGTGGGGTAGTTGAAGTCGCCCATTATTAGAGTGTTTGGTTGAACCCTAATATTTTCCAGTACATCAAGAAAAGAGGAGTGGGAATCCTGGGGCATGGTGGGAGATCTGTAGCAAGCTACAATTTGGATTGCAGTTTTGCCAAGAGTTAGTTGCACTTGGATAACCTCGGATGCATTATGCTGAGCAACTAGCCTAGAGGTGTGGATATCCTTAATGAATATGGACACACCCCCAACTTTGGTGTTTCGGTCCAGGTTACATGGCCGAAAAGTGTGGTATGAGTTATAGCCTGGTAGTGCAGGGGTGCTCTCTGGAGCCTTGAACCAGGTCTCAGTCACTGCACAGATATCGATGTTCTCCATTTTAAGGAGTGCCTCAAGTGAGTGCATTTTGAACTTTAGACTTCTAGCATTGAGTAGCATTACCCTCAGTTTTTGCTTGCTTGTTCCTGTTATGGTGGTACATTTGTTACTTGAACCCTGCCTAAAAAAGGCACTATAGGGGCAGCAAGAGCCTTAGCCAGTATCTGGAATCCCAGGGGCGACAGGTGCAGGCCATCTGTGGCAAAGCATCGTGGTCTGTTGACCATGTCATCGAAAGCAGACAGATACTGGATCCCCTAAGAATGACACCAGAAGCTTAGCCAATTGTTGAAGTCAATAATTTTGTCCTTGTACTGTGGTATCATTCTGGGTGATGGAAGAATGCTACTTAGGGCTAGGGTCATACCTGCCTGGGCTACAAGATTGGAGAGCTCTTCCATGTCTCTTTTCATGTAGTCCAGGGAGGTACGTCTCAGGTCATTCACACCAACATGGACAATGACAGAGTCATATTTGTACTTGTTGTGGAGTGACCTGAGTGCGTGGGTTATGTGGCAGATCCTGGCACCCAACAGGTAGCTGACAGTAACCTTCTCCTTGTTTAGCCTGGTGAGTGGGACATCAGTGTGCCTGACTATAGAGTCACCTATGACTAGTGTGTTGGGTATGTTGTTTTGCCTTATTGGCTGTGTTTGAGTGGCACACTGAGTCTGTGGGCTATGTGTCATTTGGGTTGTGAGATATATCACAGTTTTTCTTGTTAATAAGACCTTTATTTCCAGTCTGACTTATTTGCATATTTTTTCCACTTTTTTTCTTTTAGTTATTGGGCCAGATTCTGTAAAGTTCATGGAATCCAGTTCATTTTACCAATATCAGTTCAAATGTTGTGGATAAGCCTGTGATATGTAAGTATGCCTCCGTGAACTTAAAATATCTCAGCACATAACAGAGATAATCATCAGCATTGGCACACTGTCTAGCAGTCACAGCTACTCAGTAGTCCATGAAAATTGTCTCATAAAGCTTGATGTACATTAACAAAGTTATGTAAATTATATAAACTGCATAACATTCATAAGTAATAACTATCTTCTGCAATATCTCCAGCAAGTCTAGAGACAACTATGAAGCACTTATACCCTGCTGTATGGCAACAAAGCAGATATACGCATATAATGATAATTTCTAATAAAAAAATTAATAAAGTCAAAGGGCAATCATAGCCAGATCACCACAACTAACAATAGCTAACAATGAGTGCGGGACACACGTGTGGTACACAGGTAATGCACACAGCTAAGGAAATAGGGAGATAGAAAAGCAGATATGGGGAATGGGTGAAGAAGAGGGTCACACAAGAGGTATGTTGGAGTAGGAAAATCTGAGGGGCAGTCAGCAAAGCATAGGCATTTTTTTTTTTTTGGTGGGAATAGGCCCCTTTTTTTGTTTTTTGGAGAATAGTAGAAAAGGTAGAGATAGGCAAAGAGAAAGTAGACGGGAAACACAGCAGGTATACACATATAACAAATATCACAAGCTATGACAGACAGAGGATGGAAATAAACAATAAAGAAGGGGAAGGTACACAGACAGCCCACTCTACATGGGCAATGAGAAGTTGACAAACAGGATGACAATACATACCAACCATGGTAAAATGCAGAAATACGTATGTACCTATGCACTATTATGTCATGTTCCAAACTGTGTGGCAGTCATACCTGAATGTGTATGACTATTAGCTGTGTGTTGTACAGTAATAAATAAAGATCATAGTACACATTGTATAAATAGTACATTACCCAACTAGTCTGTCAACAATAAAAGTGAAAGCCAAACAACAGCACATATGAGCAAATGCAGCCCATGGAATGACGCTGCATACCTGCAGAGGACAGAATAAAACTTTTGGCCATGCATGTGAAAGGCAAACAACCAAGTACAGTGCCAAACAGCAGTACTGGAGCAAAGCAGCAAGCCGCCTACTACTTAGAAGTAGGTGTACACAATCTAAACAGATGTGTGATGGAATGCATATGTCTCATACATATGCCATGTCAAAGACAACACACAGGTGTAGATGTACATATATGACTTTCATTGGCCTAACTGGAAATTAGTTGAAAGCAAGTCAATGCTCATACACACACCAATGATATGTAATAATATATGGACACAAATCTGTGATTACTGCTATATAACCAATATCAGGTTGTGTACATGAATTTCAACAGTGTACACCGGTTAATATGTAACACACAAGTAGGGCAATAACAAGGAAGTATTGCGAGCAGCAGCCATCAACTTGTGTGTATATGTGCTGCAGCTGTATAATGTTCATAGAGCTGGCACATGTTGACCTTGTAACAAAATAACTACATGAAAATAGATGAGAATTCCAACAAAGATGAACATATATCATGCATATGTGCAAGATGTATTACATACCGATGAAGCTGGAAGGAAGGTAGACAACATGAGTCCACATCAAGGAAGACATGTCATCAAAGGTCAGTAGGCAAACAATAAAACAGGACAACAATATGTAAGCTGGCATGTTGCAAATGCATGTGCACACCACATAGGGTGGTGCTGAAGTCAACCCAAACTACATTGAACTGAATGGTCAATGTATGTCACATGAGCAGACTGCACTGCAGACATCAAATGAAATAGACATGTATAAATCAGGTCTATATTATATAACTGAATGTACTATTTAATGAATGCTTATTAGTCGAACACTAATAAGTGAAAACACTAAATAGCAAACATTCGTTTAAGCAAAATGTTTTGCTGGGAAAACAACTGGTCAGCCATCATTGGGGATTTGCCTTCCCTCTTCCCCACTGTAGTGCAATCTCAGAGTTGGTATATTTAGTTAGGGGGGCATCCCCCCACATTGGGGTGGGGTGGGGGAGTAGCTCCCCAGTACAATGGATTTTGTTTGGTGATATTTTTCTGTGGTTTGCTGAGTTGGCCAACTGGTTTTTAACCCAGTGAAATGTTTCACTTAAATGGATGTTCATTATTTAGTGTTTTCGCTTATTAGTGTTCGTCTGATAAGTGTTCGTTAAACAGTATGTTTGATGATGTGATATAGACCCATATAAATCACACATACAGTATTTTGCAATCATATAACAGCAACACACATAGGTAAGCAAGCTAAGACTTGGTTTCACAAACACATACACATATATACTGTCACACCAATGTAAAACAACATGTGGAAGAAATACCTACAGTTATACATTACAGTCCTGTAAACAACATAACAGCACATTAACATGAAGTCAGTGGCAGTCCACAGTTTCGAGGTGCAAAGGTGTGTTTCTATTGAGTGGAATATGTGCAGAGACATATACATGAATCAGTGCATAGGCACACCATCTACCAAAATGTGTGAATTATGTGAATAAGGAATGGATGTGGAAGTGTAACATAGGCCAAAGAAGGCATACTGTACTGTTTCTGAATAAATTATCATGACCATGGTGTATACATGAATGTTACATTGGTGGTCTATGCATTCAGTAAAAGAAGACTCCCTATACGTATCAAATACATTTATATGGCACAACGTGGCATCAGGTTTACCTACACATACCACACACAATGCCAGTATACCAG
The DNA here is from genome assembly GCF_019279795.1 of Protopterus annectens. Lineage (NCBI taxonomy): Eukaryota > Metazoa > Chordata > Ceratodontiformes > Protopteridae > Protopterus > Protopterus annectens. The sequence goes on from NC_056735.1 coordinate 1,298,946,765, forward strand.
TGTAAAAGCATAACAAGTGTTATCCAAAAAAACAGGGGCAAGGACATGTCCTTCCATTGAACAAACATGACATGGCAATTCACAAATAATACCCATACTAATGTGGTATTTGTGGAATATGAGCAACATGTTTGTGAGTTGCTGTCAGTAGCACACATGTATACAGTGGAATTGTTGCAACAGTAGCTGCATGATAACTACTAAAACTCATGGACAACTGAATGAAAGTGTAATGTGGTAATGTCATGCACCCATTGAAACAATGTCACACAGTATCTGCAGTGTGCATTTGAACCTGTAACACATAAGTATGGAAGGAAAATGGTATGAATGCAGAAGTGTGCATGTACAGTCCATTCACTGATAAGGCAAACACCACGATGGTAGCAATACACAAGTGGATCACACAATTGAAGAACATTACAGAATCTGCATACAGAGTTTGGAATGTGTCACACACAGCAGAAGTGAACATGGATTGGAGGACCTGAAATTCAAACTTGCTAGTCTAAACTACATCTACACTTTAACTCGGACACCTATATACCTAACAAATCCATTTTGCCTGAGATTGCACAGGGAAAATGCAGTTAAAAGAAGTGGAAGTATGAATATGCAGGGATGGTGTAATAATAGGGATCATGACCTACGCTTTACAGGAAGTACAATATGCTGTACGTTTATGAAGATAAAATTGCAAGCATGAAGTCATGCAAGCACAGTGGACATAGCACAAAAACACAACTGAAAACTTTCATATCTCAGAGAGCGGAACACTGTCATGTAACCTATAGCTGATGTTAACAGCTAACTACAAATTGCTGTACAGTACATACACAGTAATGCATTTTAGGTGAAAGAACATAAAATATAAACAGATATTTCTTGTCAGAGTGCAACTCCAAATTCTCTCTATCAGGGGATTTCTCTGTGCCACAGTCTAAATGTTTACCTGACCATCTCATTCCCTCCTAGTATAAGTATGAGAAAGGTGTTGAATTCAAATTAATAAACAATAACAGCTATATGTGTCACTCAAGTTACAAATGTTAGCATAGTCCACATTCATTTTGCATAAATATACTAGTATGTTCAAAGATTTACACATGAAAATGTAGCTAAAGAGGTGCTGTTGGCAGACCATTACAGATTATGGAGATATTCATTGAAGTCTGATGATTAAACAAAGTAGCCGTAAGCATGTTCAAAATAACCATTAATATCAATAAGCAGGCATGAAAAGCAGCATTTTGAAAACTTTTAGACAGGCACAATGATCAGAATATAATGAGAACTATTCCTTACGTGGATTTGAACAAACAACTAGCCAATATATATGAAAGCTGGACCGTTGCTTTACAGGCTGAGCTAACATCCATCATCTTTTCCTCCTGAACAAACTACTATTGCATGTGTGCATTTCATAATAATGGATGACAGTGAAAACATCTGACACAAAGATGCTATAGACCATCATGCTACACAAAACTGACAGATATTATCAAGTTTTGCAATGTAAAAGATATGTTTAGACTGTTGGACATGCAGTGCTGTTGTGTTAAACAAATGGGACTTTAATAATACTATTCACTTTGTAAATCAGGGTAATCTAACAAAGTTACTTATGAGTTAGTATTCACACATAGGTAGACTAGGCAATACCACTGAAGTATTAAGGTAAAGGAGAAATGCGTAGTCATCAGGGCCTAGGCGATATCTACATCAGCGACACACGACCCTACTGGATGTGTGAAATGGTATCCTTATGTGTTGGAAAACAGCAACATCTACAATGTTCATTATTATGTATGTGACAAACATCATCAAAGAAATACAATCCATGGGAATTAAACCTATCATTACAGGAAGACAGTCATCTTGGCTTCTTACTTGTCTAGATGAGCTAATTTTCAGAACAGCTACTTAATGGTTTTTAAAGGCATGTTTCTGATTTCAGGGAGAAAACTATATCTCTGAATTCCTTAAAAATATCCGGGTATATGTAGGACATGTAACATATAGCTGCTGTTAACAGGCAACTGCAAATTGCTGTACATTACGTACATGGTGATATATTTTAGGTGAGGTGACATAAAATATAAACAGATATTTCTTGTCAAAGTATAAATTCTAACTCCAAATTATCCCTGATAGCAAGGGATGTCCGTGTTCTACAGTTTAAATGTATACCTGATCACCTCATTCCTTCATATGTGACACTTACTGTAAGCATCCACTGTCTGTTTCTGTACCTCTGCAACCTTCTGATGAAGCACCCTTGTGTCCCTCTCATGCAGGTCATTGTAGTGGTGGTGAACCTGCACTCCAGTCTGGAAGATTCCTGTACATCATTGATGCTCTCTCACAGTCTGGTTCTATATATCGATCATTGTGAAGTCCCATGGTCTGGCTCTCTTGCGATGCTCCACTCCACTGTAGAAAGTCATCATCTGGGTGGTCTCTTCCTTGGTCCAGTTGTGCACACAGGCACATTGAAGCCTTCTGGAAGTACCCATCTTGATGATAATCTAGATAAATTGAATAGGTCACAATTAAATAAATTGCTCACTGAGATCCCATTCAGCTTGCAGGTAACAATAGTCTGATCTGTAAATGTACTAAAATCACTATTTAAAAGTGACATTTATGGCATGTTATCATATCATTGGAAGATAATGTACATATGCTGTTTATGGTCCCGTTTAACAATACCTATTGGATATTTGCATGGAGCATTGCCAAGCTATTGGTTAATGCATCGAATTTTGAGAACTTAGACAGATGTGCACAAATGGGATTCCAAAACCTGGAATTTTAATGAATTTTAATGAACCTTAATGAACCTCATTAATCATGTATATGACTTAAAAGATGTATGTACGTAACTTGTCTTACTTTCAGTTATACCTGATGCATGCAAAGGTAATTTTGCACCTGCCAGCATTGCTGTGTTGGGTAATGTTTCCCTCCTTATACACCTTTGTTACCATTACTTCTTATCAAAGTATGTGTATATGCCTAGATTGATGCATTTATGGAAAACTGTGTGCATTATGAAACATCATAGTCCCATGGACTATGATGATTGCAGACGATATTGTGATCTGTAGTGAGAGTAGGGATCAAATAAAGGAGACTCTGGAGAGGTGAAGATATGCTCTAGAAAGGAGAAGAATGAAGGTCACCAGGACTAAGACAGAATATATGTGTGTCAATGAGAGGGAGGACAGAGGGATGGGGAGGACGCAGGGAGTAGAGTTGGCGAAGGTGGACGAGTTTAAGTACTTGGGATCAACAGTTCAGAGTAATGTTGAATGTGGCAGAGAGGTGAAGAAGAGAGTACAGACAGGGTGGAATGGGTTGAGAAGAGTGTCAGGAGTGATTTGTGACAGACGAGTACCAATAAGAGAGAAAGGGAAGGTCTACAAGAGGGTAGTGAGACCAGCTATGTTGTATGGGTTGGAGACGGTGGCATTGACAAAAAGGCAGGAGTCAGAGCTGGAAGTGGCAGAGTTAAAGATGTTAAGATTTGCACTGGGTGTGACAAGGATGGACAGGATTAGGAATCAGTATATTAGAGGATCAGCTCAGGTTGGACAGTTTGGAGACAAAGTCAGAGAGGCGAGATTGAATTGGTTTGGACATGTGCTGAGGAAGGATGCTGGGTATATTGGGAAAAGGATGTTAAGGATGGAGCTGCCAGGTAAGAGCAAAAGAGGAAGGCCTAAGATAAGGTTTATAGATGTGGTTAGAGAGGACATGTAGGTGGTTGATGTGACAGAGCAAGATGCAGAGGATAGGAAGAAATGCAAACAGATGATCCACTGTGGCGACCCCTAAAGGGAACAGCTGAAAGAGAAGAAGTGTGTGCATTATGAAAAATGTTTCTGACTTACTGGAGGGGTGTGGGATTGACTTGTTTGCATACTGGTGGGTACATCTGCATCACTAACGTACTACTTTCCCATAAACAGTTGTACAGACAAATTTAAATAGCACAACTGAGCAGTACATAAAGTCATATTCACAAGTTTTCCATATTATATATATATATATATATATATATATATATATATATATATATATATATATATATTGCTGGTGACTTGATACACTGTATAGTATATGTACGAAAACCACAGGTTCCAGCATTATCCAAATGTTGCTATGTAATATATATTCATATTGCTGTTATGGGTATTTATTCATTGATGCTTCTTAAAACAAGTACTAGAACTGTTGACTCAATGCATAAAGGATCTGCATTTATGTCTGTTTACCATATACTGTCTGTGGTCTGCTCATGGATACTGAGGCTTTCCAATGCTTTTCATAAGTTGTTCAATTGATAATATTTCATATACTCTCTGCTTATGTGGATGGCCTTCATTGTAAAGTATTGATTGTGTTGATATATCCACATCATTTCATGTTAATATGACTGTTTTTTTTTTACACAGGTCATCTGTTTAGGCTCAAATTATATTATAGCTACAGCCATCACACATTTCTGTTTTACACATATGTTACATGTAGTATGTTAATGTGAACTGCATGCAGTGCATGCATCTCATGTGGCACAATGTTGTTTTTGGACCTCTGCTACTGTGATATCTACTGTAAGTGGATCCAAATCCCAGAGACATCTTGCACAGATACCATAACTAATGTTGTTGCTCCAAGTGTTATGTATCCATGCATTGTTTTCATATCACGTATGGTTTAATATCTGACAGCACTATATGGCAGAGGGACAATTTCTAGATTTTGGCTCTGCACAGGATTGCAGTGAGGTTAAATTGGCATAAGCTATCCATATAGTCATCTCCATATGTGGCCCCACACCAGTCTAACCATGTGCATGTAACTGTCTTTCAGAAGGAAAACAGACCTACAGGTAACAATTTCTCCCCACAGAAAAACAAAATTATAATAGATGCTCTGAGTCAACTTGGACAGTAATTCCTTGGATAGACAGGAAATACAGTATAGTGGAATATAGTCTGGACTGACCTCAGCAAAATGATTGTTGTGGGAGGTCACAATAAATCCCGGAAGGCTTGTCATCGACAGTGGACTGACACGATCATTCATGCAGCCAACAGGGTACTCAGATATTAGAGGGTGAAGGATGCTGCAGTTGTGGTCCACCATTGACAAACCCTGATAACATCACACAGTTTCTTGCATCACTGCATACAGCACGTGGGGACCACTGTATACTCGGGGATGGGATAGAAGCAGGTGTCACATGTATGTATTACTTTGCATAACATTGCTGCATATTGAGTAGCTTAGTACATATTGCTGTCACATGCATATTCATGTATTGTAATTTTTATGTTGCAGAAGCAGAATTGCATCATGTACATGGGTCCACATAGGGTGAAAACTGTAATGACATGTAGCCATACAACTTTATTGCTTCCATACTGTAACAGTGCAAGTAACATGTAATGTTGTCTGCATTCATTTGTGCAGGTCCATCTACTTCTGCACAACAGCAGGACATGACAGGTGAGTGTCTCCATATACCATTACTGTTACCATTACCTGTTATTGCCTCTGCCTCCTCTCATGCCAGTGGTGTATATTGTCTTACTGATATTTTCCTGACTTTGTAACCTACAGGTATATCTTCTGGGGCATGAGCTGTGCAGGTGCATCTATAAACAGACCAGGTATGGCTCCCTAATATTTTTAAAGGCTACAGCAATGTGTAGCAGAGCAGAGTTGTATGAAATTAATGAGTCTGTTTTTCTACACAGGGACATTTGGCCAACAGGTGCACCATACATTATGTGACTATCAGCAGACCCTGTTACTATGTTGTATATGTTATCATGGGACTATGCTGGTGCCTATATACATGACTGTGTTTGGTTTGTCTGTACTTTCTCACTGCAGAATCCATATTATGACTCATGAACTTACCATATCAGGAGGATGTCACTGGTATGCTATTATGTCTCTTTCACATATGTCAGTGCTGTTACTCCTGGTGTTATCCTCCATTAATACTGTGTCCTTCTGCCCATTCATAGAAAAAATATGAAATAATAGCTTTTTGAACAATATGAGCTAAGCTAAAACACCAAGCATTAGTAGTAAGAAATATTTGTAAAGCAAATGCCAAACAGTAGTAAAAAATCTTGTTGCGATCAAAATTTTTTCACTTTTGTGAATAAAAACAGCTTCACATTCTTAAACAGCAAATCTTCTTGTTGAGATTAAAAATAGCTTAACTTCTTAGTAGCAAAACAACAAGGGGGGAATTTAATAAAGCCTACATGTTTTTCTTCTGTGTAGGCATCTTGCCGCATTGCTAATATGGGCACAGACATTTTTAGATTCATTAAGCACTGCTGAGGGTGCTTACAAGCACACCAACATGGAAACATCCATGTCATGCAAATCACCTTATAAGCAGGTGAATCTCATGCAAATGAGGCAGGTAGAGTGATCCAGCAAGCAGATAGGCAGCTTTGCAGACCCCATGTCAGTGTCCATAGTGTACACAGAAAAAAATCCATGTACAGGACTGTAGATAGACAAAAGGGGCTGTACAAATGTTGGTAGAAAGACAGAAATGGCATAGCACACACAGACATAAGCAACACTATCCTCTGTGTGTTCTAAATGTTACAGTAAGTATATTAAAATAAATTATTATTTTTTAATAATCTTAGCATGTTTGTGCAGTGTGCCACAGTGCGCAAAATGCCTTATTAAAAACAATGGAAAAATCAAATATTAATATCATGAGACAGAAATGTATAACAGGACCCTGCATGCAGTATCTACAATGGTGCACTGGTGCTGTTGCTAATGTGGAAGGGCTTGGAAGCATGTAATATCTAGGTTGTGAGCACGAATCCCTAGGCAAATGAGGTAGAGATACTGAATAGCATAATGGGGTAACCGTGTCCGCATATCCCCTCCATATAGGCAGAGAACCACTTTGGTGTCCACAGAGGAGGTAGCTGACATCAAGAGAGGGTGTGTTCAATAACTTCTAAGCTGATTGGAGCTTAGCTGCACCTGTTTACAAAGTGCACCGCCATGCTGAGCGTGGAAGCCTGAGGGGGTGTGTACACTGAGATCTAAGATTTGTTTACCTACAGGGCGCGTGTTCCTCATGTTTGTGTGTCATGCCACTGTGTTGAGCATGTAAGTGTGGGGGTGTGTGCACTGACTGCTAAGCAGTTTTTACATACAGGGAGTGCATTTGTGCAGTGTGCCGCAGTGCTTAGAGTATCTAAAAGGCCAATGATGTATTAATTAGTGTTGATCCTTGCTTAACTTAAACTAGGGACATTAAATGATGTCTATGATATACTACTCAGGTACACTGCATCCCTATGCAAATGAGGTAGAGATACATAGGCAGCACCTACAGTAGAGCATTATAAAGTATGCATACACCCTAGAATCTGATTTTCCCCCCATACTGTGCACCATTGGAGTACAGACTTGGGAATTTTAACTGACAGAATACTACGGGCTGCTGCAGGTCTGCTGCATTTGCATGTGCTAGATGCTGAAATCGATGCTGCTGCTGCTGTTACTGACAATAAGCCTAGGCAGGGAAGAAGGAGAGTGTTCAAGCCCAGGGTAACCTTCCAGGAGCTACATGACCTGGAGATTGTAGAGCACTACAGGGTGAACAGGGACATACTACAAGAACTCACTGAGCTCTGCCACCCTCAACTCAGACCCAGAGCCAACACAGGGGGACCCATCACAGTGGAAACAAAGGTATGGGCAGCCCTTAGGATAATAGCCCCATGCACCTTCCAAAGACCAACTGGGGAAATCGTGGGGGTCTAAGATGCATCAGCATCCAGGGTACTCCACCAGTTCCTGGATGCCATGCTACCACATGCCAGTGAGCACATTTCTTTTCCCCTCACCCCTGACGTAAGGGCCAGCAATATGCAACACTTCTACCATGTAGCAAACTACCTTGAGGTACTGGGTGCCATAGATTGCACTCCTGTACACATCAAGGCACCACCCGGTGAGGAAGGTAGAATCTACATCAAACACAAGGGGTAACACTCCATCAACTACAAGGTCATGTACAAAGCCCAGGGCATTATCATGAATGTGTGTCCTGGCAGCCCTGGCAGCTATCATGACTTTCATATCTGGCATGCATCACAGCTGTACTAGATGTTTGGTAGGGGGGACATTCCACACAGCTATTTAATGTGGGATGCTGACTACATACTGGAACCATGGATGATGACACCTATCAGAAATCCACACACACCCACAGAAAACACCATGAGGCACACTCACAATTTAGGAACATCATAGACCATGTGTTTGGGTTGCTGAAGTCATGGTTCCGGTGCCTCGATATATCTGGTAGTGCTTTGCAGTACTCTCCAGCCACATGTGCACATATGTTCACAGTATGTGCCATGCTACACAATATGATTCTGCTGAAGCAGCTGCAGCAGGATCAGCATAGGGAAGGGATACACAGCCCCCTTCCCACCAGTGCCTAGGTCACCACAGCCATACTCACAGGAAGACTCAGAGGAGAAGCCCCCTGATGATGTCCCTGTAGCCAGACATAGGCATGACCAGAACACCCTGCCATTGGTTAAGACCACATATAGCACATTCACTGACAACCTAGGGCCCCAGGGACTGACATCTTACTCCCACTCACATGCATATAATAAAATAGCTGATGCCAGGCAACCCACACAACCTGTACCTACCCATGTATTGGCTGTGTACTGCTTGTATCACACAGGGTCAGCCCTGAACTATAGTTCTATCAACTGCTGCATTCTCAAGGTAAGTCTCTAACCTACACACTAATTGTAAGGATTGCTATAATAAGGTATCGTATGTATGGACATTCTGTGAAAATCAAGACACTTGAGAGGTATGCAGTCTGTCAGTCTGTTGGTGGTGTAACATTACCAACCAAAGTCAAATATTAAGTACAGCACACAGCTGGGGAATGCTGTGGACATTTTGAGTGAAGTGCAGTACTGCAGAAACAGAGGCGGATGTTAATGTCTGTAACATACAACATCCCAGACTGGAATACAGGTAGGTGTGGCCTGGAGTCACATTATAAGTACTGACAGTCCCACTGGACATGCCCATACATTTAATAAAAATGAGCACAATTCTGTTGGCCCTTCATAAATAGGGGTTCTAATCTCCTATAATAATATATATAATACACCCATAATGGTTATACACTTTTTGGACTGTAACTTACTGTTGGCTTCTACAATGCCCTATTCTACAAGGCCTGATTATGTCAGCCAACTTAAGAGTAGCAGCTGACAGTGTAGTACCAAGACTTAAGCCTTGGTGTATGCAATAAACACTGTGATCTATCATGTGTAATGGTAGATAGGTAGGGGTTCTAATCTCACTCCAGGCTACTTGGTATACATGTGTATACCCTTGCAAAACAACTTCCATTCCTTCATGGGTTATCCACCTGCAATGGTTATGCACTTTTTCGCCCATAACTTGCCACTGGCTTTTACACTGTCCTACTCTACAAGGCCTGATGAGGTCAGCCACCTTAAGACAACCAGCTAAGAGGGTAGTAGCAAGATTTAAGCAGTGGTGCATGCAATAAATACTGTGATCTGTAGTGTGTAATACTAGATAGGTAGAGATTCTAATTTCACTCCATGCTACGTGTGTGTGTGTGTGTGTGTGTGTGTGTGCGCGCGCGTGTGTGTGTGTGTGTGTGTGTGTGTGTGTGTGTGTGTGTGTGTGTGTGTGTGTGTGTGTGTGTGTGTGTGTGTGTGTGTGTGTGTGTGTGTGTGTGTGTGTGTGTGTGTGAGTGTTGTCCTCATGCTCTCCATCAGCAATGGTTATTTTCTTTTTGGCTCATAACTTGCTGCTGGCTTTTACACTGCCCTATTCTACAAGGCATGATTATGTCAGCCACCTTAAGACTACCAGTTGACAATGTAGTAACAAGACTTAAACTGTAGTTTGTGTGATAAGTAGTGTGATCTATAGTGTATAAGCTTACATAGGTAGAGCTACTAATTCAACTCTGCCCAACATGGTGCGTCTGTATATCCATATGACATATGTATGATAACCTATATAAAGCAGACATAGGTAGGGTTTTATCATTTTATTTGTAGTGGGTGATGTGGCCCTCAAATGACTAACCACAACAAGGCTTGCTAATATCAACAAGCATTATATATTCTAAACTGTTCTAAACTGATAATACTAGCAAACATGAATTGTGCTACATGCATTGGGTACTGTGAGCTGTAGTGTTTACCAGAACATAGGTAAGTGTTCTAATCTACATACAGCCAACTTATAGGTTCATAGGTAGGTACTAGGCTATTGGCCCTAGGGCCTATATAAGCCTAGCCAAAAAGGTACCCTGGCTATCGCCACCCAAGAAAATTATTTTCCTGTGACCCTGTCGAGCAGAGCCCCAGAGGTGATCCCCAGGGTGAATTTCCTATTTTCCATCCAATCATCAAGATTTTTCTTGAAGAGTGCTAATGAGGAACTTTGTTTGATACATATGGGTAGTTTGTTCCAGAATATGGGAAGTCTCTGGGACAGGAATCTATCCCTCCAGTATGTTCTGTTTATTGTGGTGACAAGGTTTAGGCCCGTAGAGTGTGTAGCTTGGAGGGATTGGGACTTTTTTAAGTGGAGCATATCCAACAGCTCTGGGTTTGACATAGCTTTGTATGTTAGGCAGAGATCACCTCTGAGTAGGCGATATGCGACAGAGTAAAGCTGGAGTCTTTTGAGATGGTCTGCATAGGGCATCTGTTTGAGGTCGGTAATCCACTTTGTGAGGTATTTCTGCTGCCTTTCCAGTTGTTGTAGATGTCTTGTGAGGTATATACCAAAAGAGACGTTGTACTCTATAATGGGTCTAATGAGTGGCAAGTAGAGGGGAACAATGATCTCTTTTTTCCTGGATGAGAAACCTTTTGTGATGAGATGTGCCACATAGAAGGATTTCCTGACTACTGTGGCAATGTGACTATCAAAGTTGAGACTACCATCCACCTGTGTCCCAAGGTCTCATATCACACTTTCAGTGTTAAGTAGACTACCACCTATGTAGTAGCTCACGGGTACAGAGTTTTTATCAAAGGGGATGACAATTCACTTATTGGCATTGAGCTTGAGGCCATGGCTTTGACACCAGACATCTGTCTCAGTGTGACCCTTTTGTAGGATCTCCACATTGTTAGGAGTTTCGATTATGGCTCCTAGTTTGCAGTCATCTGCGAACTTCATTAGCCAAAGTCCTTCTGTGTTAGTCTGTACTTCAGAAAAGTAGATACTAAACAGGACCGGACCCAGGAGTGAACCTTGTGGTACTCCACTTGTCACTGGTCTAAAGTCAGATTTGGAGTCTGCTACTTTCACAGTGTGGGTTCTGTCAGTCAGCCAGTTTGTAACCCATCTTGTGACATAGAAATTTATACCTAGTTTAGTGAGTTTATCTACAATTCCAGAGTGGGGGATAGTGTCAAAAGCCTTTGTGAGATCTAGATAGGCTCTGTGAATCACCTTTCCCTCGTCTACGGCTTTGGTGACTGCTTCAAATAAGTCTATCAGGTTTAGCAGACATGATCTGCCTTTTACAAACCCGAACTGGGTGGGGTCCAGAGTTTGGAGATTACCAATGTCTTTGTTTATAAGTTCCATGATGATACGTTCCATGGCCTTGCAGACCAAGCTTGTTAGGCTAATGGGGCGGCAGTTCCCAGGGTCCATGGTGGATCCCCCTTTGTGGAGTGGGATAACCATTGCTGTGGGCACAAAGCCTGAGGTGAAGCTATGATTGAACATAGTGCTTTGGTGGGGTGCCAGTTCATTCTGTAGTTCATGTAGAATGCAGCCTGGGATGTTGTCAGGTCCCATGGATGCTGTGTTCTTGGCTTTGGAGAGTGTGTTTTTTACCTGTGCAGCATTGATTATAGGAACTTTGCATTCTTGGAGTATGTGTGTGCCTTGGCATGTCCTGTATGTAGTGAGTGGAAGTGGTGGTTGCTGAACATGGCCATGCTTGTGTTTGAGGCTGTTATAGCAATATACATCATGTTATGGGGCCATAGCACATGTGAACTTAACTAGCATAATGGCCATACAGCCTTCACAATCAGAGACATCTGTAGACCCCTCGCTACAGGACCAGCACATATTGCCTCAGTGCAAGAGGGACTCAGGTAGATGCCATGTGTTGTGAGGATGGCTACCCAGCCAATCAAACAGATAGCATGTGCTGAAGTGCACTGAGGTACTCTATGTAGCATTAGGCAGGGTCTGTTTCAAGGGTGTGTTTATGTCTGCTAAACAAATGTCTCCCACAAGCATGTAGTATTAATGTCACATAGTAGGTTAATGTCCTTACAGTGAGTCATCCATCTACTATGCTGCCTACAGATAGGCAGCATATGCATTCCAGCATGGTCACACCTTGCCCTTTAGCAGACCTTATCACAAATTATGAATGCATGAGTATACAATGACCGCTGCCATTGTCCTTGGCAGACTGTCATACAGATGTGAGCCTATGGAGCCATGCACGTATACTGCTGTACCTTGCTGAAGTTACATTTCTGCTGAGCTGCCATGCAATGCTGTGCCACTTCACTGCCATCATGTCTCCATAGGTTATCCACTCAGACTCCTGTAACAGAAATATACACAGGTATGTGACATACCTGTCATTGTGTAACAATTCCACCAGTGCAACATCATACAACATAAGGTCCACAAAAGTATGTTGTGAACTCATGACATATGCCAGCATATAGTATATGTTAGTGACCACTACAAGTGGCATACCAAACAATACTGCATTACACAAGTAAATGTCAAGTAATATAGTCACTCTGTGCATCAAACACATAGCTTCATTCCTCTGCATCGATGGAAAGGATGACAGTGATGTGGCACAGGTATCATCACTTCCACAGGATGATGTGTGGGAATGCTGGAGAAGTAGGCTGGCCCAAATGGTTGACAGCATTTGTGTGAGTCAGGAAGGGGAGTGGGTTAGATGGTGCATGGAGATGTGCTGTGTGTGTCTGTAGGTGAACTGCGTGTGATAGTGGTGTGTGAGTGTGCGTGTGTATGTGTGTGTGTGTGTGTGTGTGTGTGTGTGTGTGTGTGTGTGTGTGTGTGTGTGTGTGTGTTTGTATGTGTGTATACATAGTCAAGGTCAGTGCTAGCCCTACACATATGTTGGCTAGCTGTGGACCGTACATGGTAAAGTTGACAGTTCACCGTCTCCAGCCCTGAACACGGCAACTGGCTCTGCTAGGAGTTGCACTGGCACCACCATGCCCAAGATCAGATGCAGTGCTAATACCTGATGGTGACTGCTGTCTGCTGGGACCAGGTCCCCCACAGGACCACCCAGGGCCACGTGCCCATAACCTGCCATGTCATGGTGTTGACAGTGCACACCTCTCTGTAGCACTGGATGTACTGGCACTATGGGAGCATAACTGTGGATGGCAGCAATGGACTCTCAGCAGATGGTGTTGCTGACCTACATCTACAGGTCCAACTCCCAACTCCAACCACAAGTTCCAGCACAGACAATGTGAAGTCCAAGGCAGATACTGTCTCAGCCCAGTGTCTGTCCACTGCATCAGTTAACTAATCCAGGGTGTCCCCAATGGGGTGGAGGTAGTCATGGATGTCAGACTGTGCTGCATCCATAACCCTAAGCATGTCTGGTGTTCCATTCAGAACATGTCTGTGCCTCCATGACAGCTTGAAACATGCACTGAGTGGCCCGTGATGTGACACCTGCAGCAGTCCTGCTATGGGCACACCTGTCAATATGCCTGTGTGGGACCTCACCAGGTATCTGGCTATGGCCGGTGTCAAAACTGACTGAAGCCATAGTTGCCACACTGGCCTGTTCAGTGTGTCCACCCTCTGCCTGCCCTTGACGTATTATTTTATTCTCCGCATCTGAGAAGGGGGCATGCCTTCTACAATACATTAGTCCTGAAACACACCAAAAGGGAAACATATTACAGGATCATATTATTTATTTATTTTACATTTGTTGACCGGGATAGTCTGACTGGATACATGTCCATTTTCAGTGGAGGCCCGGGGAGAAAATCTCCACACAGTAATGTGTTAAATACAATACAATAGACAGACAATTTAAAGAATATATGAGTCAAACTGTTGTAAATATTCAAACTATCATAAATCAAACTGTTAATACAAATATATAAATCAGAAATTAGCGCTAAATAAGTGTGGGACAAAAGACAGAAGAAAGATTTAAAAAAAGAATTCGTAAAGTCAAGAGTTAGGTAGAAAAGAGCAGGTCATAGGGTCAAAGGTAAATGGTGGCAGGAAGAAGTAAGGGGAAGAGGAGGTTAGACAGGAAATAGGGAGGGAGAAAAACATGAGTAGTAAGCTGAGTGAAGGGATTATAAGAGAGATATGAAGAGAACAAGATGTGTACTAGGTTAGAGAGGGGAGATTACAAGGACAAGAAGTGAGGTGGGTGAGGTGGGTAAGGTAGTGTTTAAGAGAGATTCTGAAAGTATGAGTCTGGGATAGGCTTCTTAGAGTCAAGGGAAGCCTGTTCCAGAAAATGGCTGGAGAGCAGCTATATAAGGTTTGTCCTGCACACTTATTAGGTTTGTAAATTTGTAGAAGATGTTGATCTGAGCTCCTTAAAGATTGAGTGGGAGTGTAGTGAAGAGAGGCTAGGACAGGAAAACAGTTTGTTCAGAATGAAATGAATGGTGAGAAGTTGGATATATTTGAGATGGTTTTGAAAGTCAAGCCAGTGTAGTGACTTGAGGGCAAGACAGTGATGGGGTTTGTAAGGCAAGTTAGCAGCAAATCTAGTCACTTTGTTATAGGTAGATTCAAGTTTAGGGATAAGTGTAGACTGAAGGTTAGTAAAGATTTGTGCACTATAAAAAATATTAGGGAGGAGATAGGCATTGGCAAGAGTTATTCTAGTTACAGGAGTGAGAAATGTTTTATTTCTATAAAGAAGACCAAGCTTTTGATGGGTTTTCTTTATACTGTGATGTATGTGAATGTCAAATTTCAGTTGGTCATCTATAATTACTCCAAGAAGCTTGGTATGGGTTTCTGGAGCTATTATAGTGCTGTTGAGTGAGGAGATGGTGAAGGAAGATTTAAGATTTAAGAGAGAGATGAGATTTTGGAAGAAAAAGTAGTAGTTTAGTTTTTTTTCAGGTTAAGTATAAGAAGGTGTTGAGTTAGCCAAGTTTCAGTCTGGTTAAAAGATGTTTGTGTGAGGGTTAGTAGTTTAGTAGGATTGTCAACTATAGATATAATGGTAGAGTCATCTGCATACTGTATGAGAGATGACTGGGGACAAGAGTTGTGGAGTTCATTAGTAAAGATGTTAAAAAGGAGGGGTCCAAGGATGGAGCCCTATGGAACACCTGTATTAATAGGAAGAAAAGGAGAGAGAGCTGAGCCATTTCACAGATTGGTACTGATCTGAGAGGTAGCTGCTGAACCAAGAGATAGTTGCTGGGGAGAGGTTACGCTGAGAAAGTTTTGAGAGAAAGATACAATGAGAGACTGTGTCAAAAGCTTTGGACAGATCTAAGAATAGACAAGAAATTAGTTTATTATTGTCTCTGGCTTGAGATATAATATTGGTAAAAGAAATAAGTGCAGTGGAGGTACTATGGTGTGGACGAAAGCCATGTTGGGTAGGGGTGATCAGATTGTTTTGCAGTAGGTAGGCCAGGATTTATTTATGTATACAGTGTTCAAGGACTTTGGAGAGGGGAGAAAGTATAGCAATTGGTCGGAAGTTTGAGAGTTCTAAGGAGTTGCCACTCTTGTGTAAAGGAATAGTATAGACTTTTTTCCAGAGAGTTGGAACAGTTGATTCAGTGATAGAACTGTTAATTACCCTGTTACCCCTCCTTTTTAACATCTTTACTAATGAACTCCACAACTGGGTATGCTATGGATGGTGCAGCGTGTTTTAGGAAGATAGATGGTAGGTTGTCAGCTGATGAGGAACAGGGTTTTAGCTTAAGGAGGAGTTTTTTTAATGTGGCTAGTGGGGACTGTTATTAAGGAGAAGGGGAGGTTAGCCTGAGGTGTTGTTGTTGTAGTTTGTGGGGGGAGGGGGTTGGAAAGAATTTTGCATAAGTTGACTTATAGTGTTGATAAAATAGGAGTTAAAGGAGGAAGCAGTTTCGAGGGGTGAATTATTAGGACAATATTAGGACAAGGGTTAGGAGTTGAAGGGTTACCTGGATGGAGAATTTGGTTAATAGTGTTTCAGAACTTTTTAGGGTTACAGGATTGTAATGACTAAGGCTGATGATAGAAATTCTTCTCATCTTGATTAATCTGCTTTTTAGTGAGATTTCAGAGTTCCCTGTAAGTTTGGAAATGGCTTAGAGATTTAGTTTTGGACCAGAGTTTCATACTCTACCTAAATACATAGATGTTCTCTATATACAGTTACAGGAAGAACAAAAAACAAAATGGCCGGCACTATCCACTGCTTGCTCACACATGTCATACCCCACAGTGTAATATACTGTGTTTGTGGATACAACCAAGATAGTATCATTACTGAGGTAGTTCCCTGTATGATCGTACACCCAACACTCTAGTCCACTGTGGTCTGTCCCCTAAGGCCAGCCACCGAATAATATGTCATAAGACCAGTGCCAGACAAATAGCAGTGTGCTATTAAGACCACTACATTGGGAGAGTCCAACAACAGCAGTATGCCACAATGGCAAAAGACAATGCAACCCTGGGATGTGCATGAAGGGTGTAGGGGAAGAAGCATAGCTATCCATTTCCTGTACAGCAACAACTGTGCACTTTGACAGAATTTGTTGATGAATTTGGATTCTCAACCCCAAAGAGAGAGGTGAGAACAACATAACTGTGTTGTCAAGCCAATTGGACCGAAGTATGTGTGCCCAGTGGACATGTGTGTGAAATGGAGAGTTATGTATGGGATGATTTGTTTTCAGGTGCCCATTCTTTTTTTTTTTTAAGGTGAGAGTCAAATGTTGGGGAAGGGACATAGATATACATGTGGGGGAGGTAAGTTGGGTATGTGAGGATGTATTTGCAAACAAACAAGACAGGGGCGGTGTGTGACACATGAGGGGAGTGAACACCTTGGATAGGGAGGGTGTTGTGAAATCCTAGTCCCACGTGCCCCCAGATGGCAGCAATGTGACTCACATCCCCACCCATGGGACTGTCAACATTGATCCATCACTGCCCTGAGGGTGGCTGTGCTGGTGGCTGGGCACCATGGTGAGGCTATCTCACAAGGGTGTCCAGCATGCCCTCAATATGGAGCAGGTGCTGGTCATAGCCAAGGAGGACTACCCTGCATACCAGGATTGGCAGCTCTGCATGGGTGACAACATCCCCTCCACCACCACTCCAGGCCCCATTCCCTGGAGTGGTACTACCTGACACTGCAGGTAGTACAGGGGTAATAGAGGGGGCACCACCAGTCTGGGTCCCAGATGTGCTGGGACACAGTGTCATGGCTGGTTGAGGCAAGGTAGGGGGATTAGCCAGAACAAGCCTACCTTCACTTGCTATGGTAAATAGCATACATTACATTACAGTTAGTAAAAACCAAACCAATGTTAGTATTAACATAATTGAACATCATATTTATTTATCCAAAGACATATTAATGTATAACATTGGCAACACAACATTAAGTAACATAACAGTCAGTATGGTAACAGCATGCCAGTAAAATGTAAACCATAGGACCAACAAAACAGTTAGCTAAACAAATATGTTAATATTGCATCATAATAAAACATAACAATAATCAACCACATTTTCAATATATAGTTAGTTTAACAAAATATATTATTAAATCATAATAAAACATATCAATAATGAAACATATTTTCGAAAACATAGTTTAATAAAATATGTTAATATGAAATTATAATAATAAATAACAGTAATAAATAAATGATGATAAGGGGTGGGGAGAGAGAGAAAAATTCCATTACTGACATTGCAAATGACATCCCTCAATACACTGAAATATATACTCTGCAGGTGTGTGGTGTCAGGTTTGAGTACAGTGACTACAATTCTCTTATAACTGATCTAGCATGTACGTACCTCTCAAGCTGTTAGCATGGGTCAGTATGGGTCAAGCAGTAGCAAATGCAGGTACACCACTACACATAACAGTTTCACATAATATGGACTTATATAACTAGCCAGGTGTTCTGTAAATGGATTTGGTAATCCATTGCATTCCAGGTAATAATTTATCTGCTAATCATGTGATAGATGGATTAGGCTGTTTTAATTACATTACAAGAAATCATGATGCTTGAGAGGCATGCTTGTGTACAGTAAGTAAACTAGACAGCCATCATGCCTTAGCTGGCAGGCATGCGAGTAGAACCCAATAGCTGTGACTGCAGGGAACATCTGCAAATAATGTAATGACTGACTGCAGCAACTTAGTACAGACATGCAAGGGATACAGCCATGCTGGGATTACATGGCTTTATTTATGACTCAACAATGCTGATGAACACATTCTTGGTATTGATGTTACCATTCTGTGAAATCTAAACACACTATCAGCTCATCATATGGGCCACCTCATCCATATATTTGTTGTGTTCCTGGTGACAGAGAAAATGTGAGCATTACGGGACTGATACTGAAAAGTTAGTGCTACATACCACTGGACTCAAACCCAAGACTGTGTGTGCAAAATGTACTGCATACAAAGCATTTAACAGACTGAACTACTGAGTCACTTCTGACTATTGGGTGACTGATACTTGCCTGTAGATCAACTGAAACTATACTATGAATTGAGCAATACAAGTTACAGAACATTCCTCTGGCATTCTAGTTCTATTACAGTGTTATACTAGACTGCAGTGACAGTAGGACACACATGCATGGAATACAACAATACTGCATATATTAAAAAAGTTGTAGTTTAGAATCAGCAATGCTAGTGAACACATTTTATTGTTATTGGTTTGAAATATCTGTAAAGTCCACACACAATATCTGCCCATGGATTGGGATACCTTACCCATATACTTTTATTACCTGATGTCTGAGAGAGCATTATGTGACTGATACTGTCCTGGAGACAGCCTTGGACAGTACTATGAGTTTAGCAATACAGTTTGCAAACCATTACATTTGCTGACTACAGCTATTACACTGTTACACTTGACTGCAGCAACCTCACCATAGGCAATCAATTCATGCAGCTCTACTGCAATGGTTTTGACAACACAATCCTGCTGAACAACATTTTGCTTACTGTTATTGGTATTACTGATGCTTTATTGAAATACAGTTCTTACTGTTCATTGATTGCACTACAGCTCTACAGCTCTATTTGCCCATTTATTGCACTACAGTTCTACATGCCCATTTATTGCAGTACAGTTTTTCTTGTGTATACTTTATTGTAGTAAATGCATTACTTTTTCTTGTTTATTGCACTACAGTTGGCATATTAAATTTGCACTTACAACTCTCATGGTGCAACCTGGCCAGGCACCCAGCATCTGACTCAACATTGTGAGCCCTCTCAGCTTCAGCTGTTGGGAGAGAAGCACACCATTATGTGTACCAGTTTTGCAGACATTTAGCTTGCATTCTGGTTAGACAGAGGAAGACATATTTACATACTTGTGGAGCATTCCCAGCTCAAGCTTTCTGGACCAAGGTGTCCAGAGTTCCCCTCTTCCTCCTTTTCAGGATGTCAAAACGGTGCTGACACTACTCACCTGTGCAGGGGATACCAGTAACACAGATGAGTTCCCTGGCCAAATGATCCCAGCCCTCAGCCTTATACTCTGAGCCCTGGAATCTGCCCTGCATCAGCCGAGGTTCATAGGTTTTAATAAGGAGCTTGACCATGACCCTGGATTCCTGAGTGCCTCACCGCTGCACCTGAAAGCAGACACCTTTGCCAACACTGCCAGCCATACCAATAGTTGATGAACTCTAATGACTTTTGCAGGATTCCCAACTATTGAGCTTAATATAGGCTGTTTTCCTGCCCTTACATATCATTCAGCAACATTCAAAAAAGTGACGCACCGCTTATCAGTGTGCAAACCAGCTAAGCAAAGCCAAGCAGCCTGAAAAACTCACAAAAGTGTGGTTTTAGTGAGGATTAACATTGTGCAAACATTGCTAGCCATTAGCATGTTTATGCACTGCTTAGCATGAATGAGCAGTGCTTAGCAGAGTGCAGCAGTGCCAAAATTAACAATACTGTAATGAAATTAAAGAAAAATAGTACATTCATTTACAGCCATATTCTGCCTGTTATGGACTTGAACCCAGGACATACTACACATAAGATCATAATTCTGCCCATGGAGCTAGTTGGATGTTATAAAAACTACTATCCCTTTCTTATATACAAAGAGAATACCTGTTGCTGACCTCCATGCCATGCTGCACAAACACACTTATACACACCTATAAATACATAATTAGTTACATACGGTTTCTATTTTTAGATGTCTGGCAGGTGTCTGCCATGTATGTATGAGCTCCACTCAGCTCTGCTGTGCTCCACACCATGCAAACATAAATGAAAAAAAATGTAAAAAAAATAATACATTTAATTATGATAATTAATTACTGGTTTCTATTTTTAAATGTCTGCCAGGTGTTACTATGTGTGGATTATGGTGGTGTAGATTTAGTGAGACTATGTGATGAGTGCGGTGTGGTGCAAATATTTATCTTCTCCACATGACCTTCAGTGTCAGTCATTGCTGGAGAGAGCTTTACCTCCAGTTTGGCTAGATAAGTGCATCTCTCACAGGTTGTAGTGTTGGATGGAAGGCGGAGAGGGTTGTCTGTGTACATGAGGCAATGTCTACATTGCCTCAAGATGTCCAGATTCATCAGATAGACAGGAGAGAATACTGGGAGCTGACCCTTGGACATGCCTGAATATAAAACTATTTTCCCCTAGATAAGTTAGGAAAGTGAGTACAAAAGCTATTTTACTCTAAGCAAGTGAGAAAAGTACATACAAAAACTGTTTACCTCTAGGTAATGAGGAAGATTGAGTGCTATATTAATTAGTAGCTTACTTACTGCTTACTAGTTCTGAACAATTGCTGAGCATGAATAAGCAATCCAGATAGGGTCTTGGATAACATGAACACACTGCCCCCCCCCAACATGTACACAATCATATATCCATGTACACTACAGAGTCCCTGTAACCAACACTATGCAGGTACAACCTGCACTCAGGCTGCATGGGACCTGTCCACATCCCAGGTTGTATCATACACATATGGCAAAACAAGTTGCTCTCCACATACACATAAACACAGCTTCATGTTAGACTGTGTACACACTGAATGGTGCACACCAACAGGTATTACAACCCACAAAGGGGGATACACCACTAATAATGTGAAGTACTGCACTACTACCCTGCTGCATCTGGTCTGAAAGGCCATGAACCTTGATCAAATTATTTGATGTCAGCAGTACAGATGTTGATGATAGTAAGGTTGATTTCACACTGCATATCATAACCTTGCCAGTTCATAAAACATCATCACCCATACTGTGTTCCACCTATGCTCAGTATACTAGATGTACATTCCTATGTCACAGGAGTGTTTTGCAACGGGACTGCTGGCAGAACCAGCACTACAGAAGGTGTCTGAATAATACATGCACATCACACCAGTGCCAGCTACAGTAAGACAGGGTTAATTCATTGTACTCCACCTCATTGTAGTCTATACCACACAGACAAACATAAGGCATCTGCCTATTGAAGTATGCAAATGACTATGACCTAGGTGCAATAGCTGACTCAGATTGTTGTGGACAACATACAGAAGGGGCTTTGTGGGTGAGGTGTGTGACATATGGGCACACTCTGACAGCTTCATATTGCATTGTCGCCCCTATGTTAATAACCCTGTACCCATGAACTACCACCTAGGCAGCGGTCAACATAATGGACACTGTGTGTAAGGGATGCAGCTGGGCAGTTGTCTTTCCTGTGATAGTTATGTCACCACACCTGTCAGGTAGTCATATGTGGCAACCCTACTCATGACAGGGTGCCATCCATGAATATAGAGATCATTGTCCAGCCATACTCAACACTCAAGTGACCCATATCAGATCACATATTTCCTTTAAGGGGTATTGGCCATGTTTAAATGGCCTACACCAGCCTTCCCATTCCCCATCTCCACTATGTAGCATGATGCCTACCCTGAATAAAGCCATGTCCAACCCAGTGATGTTGGACATGCTACACGTACACATCCTGATCTCAAACACATACTTCATGGACATCCACCTTCCTAGTACTAAGATCACCACATGCTGGACAGATCCTTGTCCCATACACTTTACATAGTCCTGGCATACTATGCATTCCTGTCCAGCAAAGCTGCACATCGCCCCCCTCTCAGACATGGTGTGATGACCGCATGGTAAATGTACCATTAACCCTGTGGATCAGTTATGTGGCACTGCTCCACCTGGCCCCAGAGACCTGCCTGTTGGCTACAGCTAGGTAACCTTTCATCCTAGATTCATACATGGCCCAGGGCATATAGCCTACTAGTTGACTTTGAATGTACATGCTATAGTTGATATCCATCCCTGCAAATACCATTTGGCTAGCCAGTGTCCCATGTGTATCACATGTGCAACATAGGTGATACATGGCAGGATGTTGAACTGCTGTACAGTGCCATGTAGATGTATATGGAAAAACACATACATAGGTTCATAGGTTCATAGGTTCATACTAGGCTATCTGCCCAAGGGCATTTATAAGCCTAGCCCATAGTTATGTGGCTTTCGCCACCCCTTTAGTATGAATAAAAACTATGCCTATCATTTTGCTGTGCCTCTGTCAAGCAGTGACACTGAAGTAATCCCTGGGGTATATCTGCAATCTCCCATCCATTGGTCAAGATTCCTCTTGAACAAGGCCAGAGAGGTGCTCTGCCTCACATGTACCAGGATTTTGTTCCACAGCATAGGGAGTCTCTGGGTGATGAATCTGTCCCTCCAGCACGTTCTATTTATAACCGTGTCAAGGTTTAAGTCTCCGCCCTTGTGGTTCTGAGGGATCTAGATTTTTGAGGTGAAGCATATTCATCAAATCTGGGTTTGACATGGCCTTATATGTCAGGCACAGGTCACCTCTGAGCAAGCGGTATGAGACTGAATAGAGCTGGAGTTCTTTCAGTCGGGCAGCATAAGACATATTTTGAGACCCTTTATCCTTTTGGTGAGGAACTTTTGGGGCCTTTCAAGCTGCAGCAGGTGTCTGGTCAGATACATTCGAACGGGCATTGTACTCAATCATAGGTCTAATGAGTGATGAGTACAGACAGACGGTGACCTCCCTTGATCTAGATGTGCATCCCTTCATGTTCAGGTGGGCGATATAGAAGGTTTTCCTAACTACTTTAGCAACATGAGTGTCAAACGAAGGCTACTGTCAACCTGGGTCCCCAGATCCCTGATGACTTTTTCTGTGCTCAGTGGATTGCCATCTATATGGTAGCTAGGGGTAACCTTGTTTTTCCTGAAGGGTATGACTATGCATTTTTTGGCGTTTAACTTCAGGCCATGGCTCTGGCACCAGTTATCCGTTTCTGTGAGGCCCTTCTGGAGGATATCTGTGTCAGATGTGTTTTCGACTATGGCCAGTTTGCAGTCATCTGCAAACTTTGTCAGCCATAACCCTCCTGTGTTTGCTTGTACTTCAGAAAAGTAGATGCCGAACAAGAGTGGACCCAGGACTGAGCCCTGTGGGACGCCACTTGTGACAGGCTTTGAGTCTGACATGGCTCCAGCAACTCTGACCCTGTGGGTTCTGTCACTTAGCCAGTTTGCAACCCATCTTGTGATGTATGGGTTTACATTCAAGCTGATGGGTTTTTCGATGATACCTGAGTGGGGTATTGTGTCGAAGGCCTTTGCCAGGTCGAGGTAGGTTGTATGGACTGCCTTTCCCTCATCAATGGCCTTGGTGACAGTCTCGAAAAGTCAACCAAGTTTAAGAGGCAGGATCTGCCTTTGACAAAGCCAAACTGGGTTGGATCCAAAGTCTGCAAGTTCCCTATGTCTTTATTTATGAGTTCCATTATGATCCTCTCCATGGCTTTGCAGATAAGGCTTGTCAAGCTAATGGGGCGGTAATTTCCAGGGTCTGTGGAGGCACCGCCCTTATGAAGTGGGACCACAGTCGCCGTGCGCCACTCCTTGGGTACGTATCCTGAGGTGAGGCTAAGCTTAAACAGCTGTCCTAACTGTGGGTTTAATTCCTCGTTGAGTTCGTGAAGCACACAGCCGGGGACACCATCCGGTCCCATGGATGCTGTGTTTTTTGCCTTAGTGAGGGCAGTTCTCACCTGGGCGTTGGAGATGTTTGGGGGGCTACAATCCTCTGGAATAGATATCTCTCCTTTTGTGTAAAACCTTCCATGAGCAAGTCTGCAGGGTCACAGATCATGTCCGTTAAGGCAGTGTAAGTCTTTATATGTGACATATACACAGCATCAAGGTCGACTGCATTAATGTGGACACATCCAGCCATGTGCTGATAGGTAGGAACACCAGTACAGGCAAACAGACATGCCCACACCAAAGCAGCATCCACATGGAGTATGAGCAATGTAATCAGGTGACACACACACATATATGGTGATAATATCCAATCACCATTGAGTGTCACATGTGTGTGATACAAGCATGTCAGTGGTGTCAGTGTCATGTAGATTTGCAAAGACAACTATTTAATTGTAATAAATGCAATACACATGTATGTTCAGCTGTAGCTCTGTATGTCTCTGAGTTACTGTGACCTGTCTCCATCATTATGTCTTCCAGGTATGCCGCGTGCAAGGCTACCCCTTTATACCCACTTGGTGGATGAGGCACTCATCCCATACCTACATGACAATCATGATATCCTGTTCAGCCATGTGCCACAGGATGCACAGCAGCGGGATGCCCAGTGGATGGAACTTCGCAGGAGGGTTAATGATGTGGGTGGCCACAACCGCATATACCAGCAGGTGCGCAGACACTGTACAGACCTCATTAGATGGGTGAAACAGCATGCAAATGCAATCACCAGGGAACAAGGTGCAACAGGTGGTGGGCCACAAACCCAGCCCTCACTCACACGTACCGAGGAGCTACTGGCCAACCTGCAGAACAACATCCACAAGCCTTAGTCGGTATTGTGGAGGTGGGTATCTCTCAACCGCCGAGCCTGGAGTTGCCTGGTAAGTCACTACTGCACCTATAACAACTATATTCCACATATTTACATGTGTCACTGTACAATATGTAATGTAACATCATATGCAAGGCATGTATACAAACATGCCGCATACTATAGTATGCTACTCTGTGTATGCACACATGTGCATACTCCATAGTATAGTCTATTGTACTGGTGTATGTGTTAACATGCACATTGTACCCTATAGCTATCATACAGGCGTGGATAATGATCATACTGCTGTGTTACTCCTATTTAGGTATCTCTGGTGTTCCACTGTGACAGTAGCCCATTGCAGGTGAGACTGTTATTATTTATCAGGCATCTTAATGCACAGATCTATCTGCCATGTGGCCTTTTACCACATGTACACATAATGTATGGTCCTGTCACAATATACAGGTCGGACCTGCAATGCATCACAATGGCTACCCATGTGCAATACTTGCAAACTATGTGAAACACTGACATGAAACCTCACAAACTGTCATTGCCAGATGTGTGGAGAGCTGTGCATACAATGGTGGAGGTGCTGTTCACTGTAGGGGCATGTACTTCAGATCAGAACTACACATGTGGGGAATACAAACAGTACTACACAGTGAGCTGGAGTATGACCAGCCCACATGATTCACTGGTGTGGATCATAGCTCTGCTATGAATGTCACACAATGTGATGTGCTATCTTGACATGTCCATGGCATCTAGTGGCCTGGCTGCAACACTGCCTAACTATCCTGAAAAACATATCCCACATACCAAACATACCACCCTTTGTCTGCATAACCCTGTCGTCAGTGGAGCATATGACATCTATGGGTGTATGTCATATGGGACAACACAGACATGTAAAATAGACACCTGTCACAATAATTTGGCCAACACATGTACACACATGGCCATGGAGGATGGCCAGAGACATGAAGCAACACACACAGTGGACATGATGTGCTTGTGTGTGTACACCCTGTAGTACATTGGCTCCACATGGTCCAACTATGGCCTTGGTGTAATGGTTATATTGCAGATGTGGAACACTAGACATCCTACCAGCCTGTGCACATCTGTGTAGGCGTGACATCAATCGACCACAAAAGATGTGTTGAACATCTTGAGTGTGTCACAACATGACAGCAGTCACCTGTACAGTATCCACATCAGCCCACATATACAGTACATTCCCCTTGCTGGTGTTGGACATCAATGTCATCTTTGCTCCTTGTGTGTGTGTGTGTGTGTGGGGGGGGGTACACAGATGTCATGGGGGACATGGTGTACCGACGAGTTCACCATGTCTGGCCATGGTTGCCAGGCAGCAGCAATATGGTTGCAGATGTGCAGGGGTGTCAACAGTATACACTTCAGTGACCTGTGTCACACATTCCACATCATGGTTTAGTGTATATACACCTCAGTGACATGTGTCACATTCCACAGTATATATGTATTGTATCTGAACACAGTCATGGCTATGAACTGTGTCTGTAACTCACACTGTATAGCAATAGAGAAGCCTCATGATTCCCTGCAATGGCCATGCACATCAGCTAAATGTGCAGTATATCTGTAGGGCGGACAGACAACACTGCATTGGGACACCATTACTCCACTGTATATTTGACAGAACACCATTGTGTTAAACATGTATGCATGCCATTGCACACGTCAGCAGATCACGTCATACTACATGTGATTGTCAAGGTCATATGCCACACATCAGGCAGGTGTACTGTTAACCTGTGCTGGACTACATGGTGTAACACAGGGATGTATGCTAACTACTACTACTATGATTGTGTAATTTGCATGCCTTCTGCTATGACACACGCATGCTGTTGTGTGCACCCCAGGGATGTATGATAACTACCACTATTATTGTCTGCGCTGCATGCCGTCTGCTGTATCACATGCATGTTGCATGCCTTCTGTCATATCACATGCATGTTGGGTGCCATAGCGTGTGTGTGTGTGTGTGTGTGTGTGTGTGTGTGTGTGTGTGTGTGTGTGTGCGTGTGTGTATCTGTGTGTGTCTATTGTATAGATTGTAATGTACAGTTCTTGTCTGCCCCTCACAGGTGATGTAGGTGCATTGCTCTCCTGCGGTCCATCTGATGTTAGTGTCCCCACATACTCTAGCAGTGATGATGAATGTATGATTGAGGCACAGGCAGGGTTGTCAGGGGCTGAATCTGTGCCATTGATTTCCATTCCACCTATATCCCCCTCATCCCCGCACACAGATCTCATGCCTACACATACCCCATCACCAGTGACCATAGATGAAGGACAGTTGGCGTGTGGTAGCTTGGAACAGGAAAGTGTGGGGGCTATGGAAGGTGTGCCTGCACACCATGGTGTCAGCCAACTGGCTGATGATGCCCCACACAGGCACGTGGCCAGTGCTGCTCATAGGAGGACCTCTGGCCAACATGCCTCTGCAAGACAGAGCACAGCAGCTGGTGTCACCAGACGTATGTTTCAGGCTGTAATTAAGGCACAGGCACATGCTGAATGGCACAACAGAGAAGATCAGAGGCTTCAGAGGGCTGCTGTCCATTCTTTAAACAACAACATCCAGGCAATGGTAAATGCTGAACAGCAGATTACTGAAGCTTTGGATAGATGATTGAGTGACATGGTTGGAGTCCTTGACCGTGGCATGACAATCCACGAGCTTGAGCTGTCTGTGTTGGAACATATGGTAGGACTGAAGAGTCGGGCACATGGACGTAGGCCTGCTACATCACCTGTTTCAGGTTTACGTGAACAAGCTACCTCACATGCCTGCTCCCATAGTAGCAGTAGCAGCAGCAGTGCAGCTGGTGCTGTGCTGTCCACACCATGACACAGCAGGCCACAAGCATGTGTCCCTGGACAGTCCCAACAGGGACACGGTTCCAGTGGACAAGTGTCATCAGACCGCTGTCTATGCTGTATGTTATGCCCTTCAGTTAACAAAACCATTGCTTACTGGTTACACAGGTTATTGTAGGACCGCTTGTGACACATCTGTGAGCTGTCCTCAGCAAACATCCATCTGCAAAGATGCCCCACCATTTAGTTATTTCCACACATCTGTCCATACCTGAGGTACATCTTTCCGTACATTCAGCATATCACCATATACAGTTGGCAATGTTGAGGCTGCATTGCAACTGCATGATATACTAAGATAAACGTCACCTGCATACATCAGCAACTGCACATGCATGGCATCTGAACGCACACCACTACAAATACATGTGTGTAGGTCCTACAATCCTGTCATTTGGGCATGTTTTTAGGCATTGAAATTTGTGGACATTTATAATGACATACATGACACATGGACTGTTGTATGATATGATAGGTGTAATGAGTGACTGGTACAGAGGGAATGTTACCTCTGTCAAAATTGATATCATAACTTATGTACTGTTAGCATTCAGCAGCCATGGACCTACATTCCATGTGCATGTGTGTAATGGCTGTAGCCACATGTCTGCACAAAGGACAACAACAGCTATGCTATTTACATGTATGTTGTGTGTGTGTGTGTGTGTGTGTGTGTGTGTGTGTGTGTGTGTGTGTGTGTGTGTGTGTGTGTGTGTGTGTGTGAGTGTGTGTGTGGCATGTACATATCCAGGGCCAGTACATGTATGTCATATCCAAACATGAGGGTGTTTACTGGTGTACAGCAACAGTCATCTGCTAATGCTGTAAATAACCGAGGGCCCCTGGCATGTGTACAGCTGACCTGGTTACAGACAGTGGTATCATTGCATTGCATAACACATGATGCAACTGCGTCAGTACATGGGTACTTTGCACAGTTGATGTAGAGCTTGGTACAGTCCACTGGTCAAGGGTCACATGGTGGTGTATATGCCCTACCACATGTATGGATGTGTGTTGGTGGTCAAGGGCATGGTGGTGTCTGAGGTTTACATCCTAGAATGCAGCATTTGACACTGTGTCCTGCACCTGACTCATCTGTGATGCCTTTTGTGGGAGTACCGGTCAGTACATGTGAGTGGCCTCTATGTATGTGGGGACACCACCACCTGGAGCGGTCTGTACCTGTGTTATGGCCCACATGTCTAGTGCTGAGGTATATGGTGGTAGTGCTATTGTGCACTACAGAGCCTTCAGTCAGATGTTCCTCACTTCACAGATGTCAGTACTCCCCATTGTTGGATCTACAGTGAGCAGCTGTGATTATGGACGCTACGCATCTAGCACTGGTTAGCATAAGCATACAATGCAGTTGTCCTCTAGGTGTCAGGATGTTATCCTGTGTTTAGGACATTTGCCTTGGAATGGCGCTATATGGGCAAATGCGACTTAGGTATTATCCCCACTTCCTTGAATCATGGATGCATGTGATATGTGTCAAAGGTCTGTCTACTGTCAGTCATGTCATCCCAGAATGACAAACACTGGACAAACTTGTAATTACAGCAGGACATTGGCTCATTGTGTTCATCAAGCAGTTGCTACTCCTAGCAAGGCTCATTGTGTTGGTCAAGCAGTTGCCACTCCTAGCAAGACATCACTGCAAGTGGTGGTATTGTGCTTGGTATAGAATGGTACATCTAAGGTGACGGACAGCAGCAGACATTGTGTATCAGATATATGTAGAGCAGCGTTCCTGCTAACAATGACAACTACTAACACCAAAGTCCATTACAATGTGTTCTTTACATCTAACTATAATAGCATGGCCACTGTGGCCTTCCGTGTTTAGAATCAAAGTGCATCCCAGACAGCCCTGTGCTACTAAGTGTATGAGCATGCACAGTATAACCTTGTGCAGATGGACACATAGTGCATTCCGAACAGCCCTGTGCTACTAAGTGTGTGAGCATGCCCATTGACACCTTGTGTCGGTTATGTGCCTCTATGTGTATGGACATGGCCATTGCAACCCTGTATAGTGATAGTAGTCGTCCATTCCACAGATGGGCATACTCCAGGTCAGGATGGATTCCTACTTTAAACACACAGGTTCACAGGTATGTACATCTTAACAGCCAGCATCTCTGTTGATGTCCGCATTCCTAGAAGGTCATAATGACAGCCTTGAAATGTGTAGTCTGTGTGGTGTGACTCGTAACTATGTAGTATTGTAATAGTGATCTGTAGATAGGAAGGTGTTCCATTCCCACCACTGGCGTGTGTGTGTGTGTGTGTGTGTGTGTGTGTGTGTGTGTGTGTGTGTGTGTGTGTGTGTGTGTGTGTGTGTTTGTCTCCATCTGCCTGAGGACTGAATAATGCTTTTAGACTGCTCACACTCCATACAATTCCTATACCCACCTTTGGCAAGGCTGATGATGTCACCCACCTACAAATACACCTCTGGGAGTGCTGTATCCCAGTAATCTGGGTAGCGTGTTCTGTAACTGCATAATGCTATAGTGTAATAAAGTAGTTAGGTCGGTGTTCTAATCCCAGACTTGTCAAGTGTGTGTGTGTTTGTCCCCATCTGCCTGAGGACTGAATAATGCTTTTAGACTGCTCACACTCCATACAATTCCTATACCCACCTTTGGCAAGGTTGATGATGTCACCCACCTACAAATACACCTCTGGGAGTTCTGTGCCCTAGTAATCTTGGTAGCGTGTTCTGTAACTGTGTAATGCTGTAGTATAATAAAGTAGTCAGATCGGTGTTCTAATCCCAGACTTGCCAAGTGTGTGTGTGTGTGTGTGTGTGTGTCTGTCTGCCTGAGGACTGAATAATGCTTTTAGAGTGCTCACACTCCATACAATTCCTATACCCACCTTTGGCAAGGCTGATGATGTCACCCACCTACAAATACACCTCTGGGAGTGCTGTGTCCCAGTCATCTTGGTGGCGCATTCTGTAACTGCGTAATGCTGTAGTGTGATAAAGTAGTTAGGTCGGTGTTTTACTCCCAGACTTACCAAATGTGTGTGTGTGTGTGTGTGTGTGTGTGTGTGTGTGTGTGTGTGTGTGTGTGTGTGTGTGTGTGTGTGTGTTTTCCCCATCTGCCTGAGGACTGAATAATGCTTTTAGACTGCTCACACTCCATACAATTCCTATACCCACCTTTGGCAAGGCTGATGATGTTACCCACCTAGAAATACACCTCTGAGAGTGCTGTGACCCAGTAATCTCAGTACACATTCTGTAACTGCATAATGATGTAGTTTGATAAAGTAGTTAGGTGAGTGTTCTAATCCCAGACTTGCCAAGTGTCAAGTGTGTGTGTGTGTGTGTGTGTGTGTGTGTGTGTGTGTGTGTGTGTGTGTGTGTGTGTGTGTGTGTGTGTTTGTCCCCATCTGCCTGAGGATGGAATAATGCTTTTAGACTGCTCACACTCCATGCAATTCCTATACCCACCTTTGGCAAGGCTGATGATGTCACCCACCTACAAACACACCTCTGAGAGTGCTGTGTCCCAGTAATCTCAGTGGCGCATTCTGTAACTGCGTAATGCTGTAGTGTGATAAAGAAGTTAGGTCAGTGTTTTACTCCCAGACTTGCCAAATGTGTGTGTGTGTGTGTGTGTGTGTGTGTGTGTGTGTGTGTGTGTGTGTGTGTGTGTGTGTGTGTGTGTGTGTGTGTGTGTGTTTTTCCCCATCTGCCTGAGGACTGAATAATGCTTTTAGACTGCTCACACTCCATACAATTCCTATACCCACCTTTGGCAAGGCTGATGATGTCACCCACCTAGAAATACACCTCTGGGAGTGCTGTGATCCAGTAATCCTGGTAGCACATTCTGTAACTGCGTAATGCTGTAGTTTAGTAAAGTAGTTAGGTCAGTGTTCTCATCCTAGACTTGCCAAGTATGTGTGTGTGTGTGTGTGTGTGTGTGTGTGTGTGTGTGTGTGTGTGTGTTTGTCCCCATCTGCCTGAGGACAGAATAATGCTTTTAGACTGCTCACACTCCATACCATTCCTATACCCAGCTTTGGCAAGGCTGATGATGTCACCCACCTAGAAATACACCTCTGGGAGTACTGTAACCCAATAAGCTGGGTAGCACGTTCTGTAACTGCATAATGCTGTAGTGTGCTAAAGTAGTTAGGTTGGTGTTCTAATCCCAGACATGTTAAGTGTGTGTGTGTGTGTGTGTGTGTGTGTGTGTGTGTGTGTGTGTGTGTGTGTGTGTGTGTCTGCCTGCGTGAGACAAGTACAGTGCTTTGTAGAGCATGCACTCTCTGTATAGATCACATGACCACCTTTGTCATTCCTGCTGTTGTCACCCACCTAGGTATACACCTGTAGGCATGCTGTAACCCAGTATTCACCATAGCATGTGCCCTAAAAGCATATTGCTGCAGTGTGATACAGTAGGTAGGGGTTTGTATACAGGACATGGCAAGTGTGTGTTTGTCTGTCAGAACCTGTGTAGAGGTGGATGTGAGTGTCTTACCACTGGTCATGTTGGGGAATGGATTTTGTAGTTTTCCTATACGGTGTCCGACTTATGACACATTGGCCACCTCACGAGGAGTACAGCTGTCAGTCAGCCACGGGACTATGTTGGCAAGCCATACCCCTACATCTGGCAAAAGGCCTGGTGAACAAAGTATGCAACCCTACTAGTACCCGGTATATGTCCTGCACCCATGTGCCATGTACAAACACACTTGTCTAGGATATCCCGCTATGTTGCTAGTACCATGCACACTGATGACAGATAGTAGGCATGGTGTGAATGCAGTGGCCTGCAGAGGACATGGCACCCTGCACATATATGTGGACATTGTGCCTTCACTATGTTCCCCACTGGATGCCTGCAACATATGTGGTGCCATCAAATGTGATTCTCAGAGGCCATACATTGCCGTACACATGTGCCCTGTATGGGCCAATGCCACTGACACCAGGGAATACCTGTATCATACTATCAAAGCAGGTTCAGGGTCGACCTGCTCACTATAAGCAGGTTTCACCACACCAGGCCAGTATTGGCATATCGGGGAATAACAGTCTGTGTACACAACATGTGCCTGCCAAACCAGGTACACCTGTACATGTCACTGTACAGTATTGTGGGACATGCACATCCCAGGCAATGTCCATCTGAAGGACTATCAAACACAGATATGGCATGCATTGCAAAGCTATAGCCATACACATTGGTAATCAGGATATCAGGGCAGATCATGCAGTACCCATCTGTGTGGTACATTGCAGACACTACACCTCTGCACTGCACGCCATTGTCGGATGACGCAATGCCAAGAATTACCCCTCACCCAGCCTTGTACAGCCATCTTGCACAGCCAACCACTACACACCCATGAAGCAATGCATACATGCATGTCAGTACTGGCACCTTATGTCTGCATGTGGGTTATGATATTCCCATCCACAGTCACTCCCAGTATAATGCTCATTGGCATACCAAGATATGTCAAACACTTTCACATGCCCTAGCCCATAGAACCTCCAGATATCCCCTGTGGTGCATGTAGTCCTGTGCATTACTGCAGTGTGGCAAACTAAGTAGTTAGGTTGTGTATTTGTGACCCTGGCAAAGAGTGTCAATGCGTGTTCATTA
This sequence comes from Protopterus annectens, assembly GCF_019279795.1. NCBI lineage: Eukaryota > Metazoa > Chordata > Ceratodontiformes > Protopteridae > Protopterus > Protopterus annectens. Next base: position 1,298,980,617 of record NC_056735.1, read on the forward strand.
GAGAGTATAGTTGTGGTGACAATGGCATCCGTTCACGTGGACAGCCATGTGTGCCACACCTAATGTATGTCTACTATATCTCTGTTGCAGATGTCACTCACCTACACACATATATGTTCTTACAGCACAGCATCATGTCACCGTTGTGGCACATGTAGTAATGTCATGCACATGCAATAGTAATGACTAGTCAGTCAGGGGTTTGACCCCTGTACTGTTAGGCGTGTGGCAGATGATGCTTAGGGTTAAGTCTCCAAGCCCTTCTCTGGTGTACTTTGTCTGTCCCACCCACACACTCTCTGGTGGATGTGAAGGTGTACACCTGCACAGTAGCAGCATGTGTATTGTAAGTGATGGACATGATCAGATGATGGCCTCTGCACCTATTGCAGTCCTCTTCTAGCTGATTGCATGTGAAACAGCTGTGATGGTGTTCCCATAGCCATTCACATGATAAACACAGTACACTATCTAGGGAAAACATGTTGGTATTTGGCCATGACAGTTGCTGTGAGTGGTACCTGGATGAGATGTTCTGACACGGCATCACATATGATATCTGGATGTACCTCAAACATTATACACAGTGGAAAATAGCCTAAAGACAGGAGGATGATGTGCCACACATGACTACAGCATGTAAGTGTAGATATGCTGCATTGAGACTACTGCCCGTTTAACATGTGTGTGGTAATGGCTATTCTGCATGTTTTAATACAGACATGACAGTACTCTGTTTGTGAGGGACCCCTATCTGTAGGGCCATCTGTGAACTGGTCAGTGTGTGCAACTATTTGTTTCCTGTGTTACACACTGAACACACACATCTGTGCACAGCAGGAGCATAGTGTGAGGATTGCAGACAGTACATGATGACAGGGATGTGTTACTGCCATCGCATCCCTGACTGGACATGTGTCATATGGAACAGTGGTATAACAGACACTGTCTGGGGTTCCCAGCGACAATCCAATAATGGGCAACTGTTCATAGCTGCGGTCACACGTCTACTACACATGGCATGCAGTATATATGCATGTGTTGTGCTCCCTCTGCAAATGTATACCATCTGTTGTGTTGGGTTGATCGTGATATCTATGCATACTGTTGTAGGTAATCCTGTATGCTGGTGTCTATCCCTAACTATATGTGGGTTTAAATTGCAACACCATAGGCTGAATGGGTTGGGAGGTCCCGGCAGAACCTCCTGTCCCATTTCAGCTGACCATGGCACCGGGCACTAGCACATCTGGGGCCCAGCATTGGACATCAACTTCTGTTGGCTCTGCACCACCTTCTGGTGGTACCACCACTGAGGATGGAGCATGTCCCCCGTGGCAGCAGGACCAGACAGGTACATGTCTGCTGTCATGCCGTCCCGGATGTGTTGCGTTGGGGGCTCACTAAGGGGTTCCGAAGCCATATACGCAAGCTCAAGGGCGGAGTGTCACATTTACAGGGTGATGCTGCCCCTCCTGGACAGCCCCCAGCATTGCCTCCTTTGCAGCTGTTTAGGTGCAGTGGCAGCTGCCCATGGCTGGGAACCTCCATCCCACTGTTCCCATGGACTTGTGAATGCCAAACACCCATCCCTGTCCAGGGTGTATCTCCCCACATGTGTCATATACCAACCCTGTATGCTGTCTTGTCTGTGATCCTACCCTACTTATCCTCCACAGCCATACCTACACTCCTTCCCCTACAGCCAACTCTCACCTACAGAAACATAAGGCCACTCGGCTCCTAGGACAACATCTGCCTTATACATAGCTGTCCATTTCACACATGTGCCCACTGGACACATGTAAGCCTTGTAATATGCATCACAACATACTCCTGTTATCCTCACCCCTGTCCCTCAGGAGCACAATCCTGGTATGCACATCACTCCTAAATAGTCCAGGTACATGTGATGAGGATGACCCCATTGTACACACAACACTACCGGTCCCTCTATGGTTACCCCATTTACTTTTATCATGATGATGTTGCACACAGCACCTTACAAGAGTACTGTTTACACATAATGATTGGATAGGTACTGTTGTGTTAATGTACATTACATGCACAGAGTGATGTACACGGCCGATGTACAACTATTTGCGTGTATGAATGACACATGTCTGTCTGAGGGAGTCTTGAGATCACATAGAACAACACCACTACATAATACAGGTGTCGCTGGTGTTTCCTGTTTCATTCATTTGTAATGCTTTGTTGCCACATGGTATGTTCCTGATATATCTCTATATATGTATGTACCTATATGCTGGACATAAACACTCACATATACATCTACATGATGGGATACATTCCTATACTGTTGAATGACTGCACTGTATGATATGTTTGTGGTACTGTCCATTGTCTGTATATCTGCCATGGCGTATTGGTAAATCACATTAGCTGTGTGTGCGGGGTCCTGGTTCTGAGCCTTGCAGAGGACGTTTATTTGGTTGCAGGGCAGAACAAGGCCATTGGATGTGGAGGAAGTAAGGCACATTAAAGCAGTTGGGAGCGGGTGTGCATGGATTTGCACAGTGTTAAGCACTGCTGACATCTGGTTACAGCTTCTTACACTTGGTTAGCCTCTACATTGCTTTACCAGTGCAATACTCACATACTGGTAGCCAAACAGGCCTACACCCGCTCGCTCCTGCACTTGCAAATGCACCGGCATTGGTGCTTGCATCTGACACTCACACCCCTGGGTGGGAGCGAGGACCACAATATTACCTTGTGATGCCTATTACATCGGACTACATGCCTACAGTATCGGGAATGGCTGCCCATTAGGTGACGGCATGGCGTTTGACTGTATGGAATCGGCAGTCTGTCCAGTGATTTAATCATATTATTTGTCTGTTCCTCATGCAATCTGCTCCCGTCTGGCTGATACATGGGAACCGAGACTCTTCAATACAGACAAGTAATTGGGTTTTGGGAGCCACATCCATTGGCCGAGTCATGCTACCGCATACCTATTATAGGTTTGCCACCTTTTCAATTGGCCAAGGTGGGACTTTAGGGTTAACACCTGTCCCACTTTGCGAGGGACAGTCCCTCTTTAGGCAGTTGTGTCCTGCGAAAATAATCAAGACATAGCAAATGTCCTGAGATTACAGGACAAAATTATATCCTAAGTTTCTTTAATAGTTGCATAAAACAGTTATTTTATATATGAAACTTCTATATGTTATGTGAAGTAGCATAAACAATTCAAATGTTACTAGAATAAGCTTTTATTTATGCAAAAAAGTAAAGTTCTGTACTACGCATGGCTGTAGGTATGTTTTGTCCTGGAAAATCTGACATTTCTACAGAACATGTCCCACTTTGGGCATTTGAAAAGGTGGCAACCCTATAGGACCTTTATGCAGAGAAGTCAGATTTTGCAGGGCAAAACATACCCACAG